>NC_086007.1:20370436-20580436 GCF_030014385.1 Trichomycterus rosablanca
TCCGGTCCCCACCCTGCAGATACGGTGGCCAATTAGTATCTGCTGCAGGCACTGCCAATAATGCCCGCCAGATGGCGCCCAGCCGACCGGTGGCAACACCGAGCCTTGAACTCGGGAGTTCAGAAACTCTGTGCTGGTGCGTCAGCGGAATATCCCGCTGCGCCACCTGGGCGCCTCTGATTATGTTTAAAGAGAGAATTAATTAATTAGTTTACATTTACAGCACATTTACATTTATAGGCGATGAATGAATTTACTGTAACCAGGGATTTATATCATAATTACCAGTGTATTGACAAATATGTTAATAAGTGCAGTCTGGTAAGTTACCATGGTGACTAAGTGTCACTAATGTAAATTAAAAAGAGGCTGATGTCTGGCCATTTCTTCCCAAGATCAGTTGTAGTCCGTACCTTACCATACCTTACCCCCACCCTACCCTTGCCATATCTTACCTTACATTATTGTACCTGACCTTACTTTACTGTATATGACCTTCTTGTACCGTACCTTACACCACTGTACCTTACCTTACCTTACCTTATTGTACTTTACCTTATCCCACTGTACCTTAACTTACCTTACTGTACCGTACCTTACACCACTGTACCTTACCTTAGCTTACTGTACCTTACCTTACCCCATTGTAGCTTACCTTAACTTACTGTAGCTTACCTTAGCTTACTGTACCTTACCCTACCCATACCATATCTTACCTTACCTTTACCATATGTTACCCTACTGTACCTGACCTTACTTTACTGTACCTTACTTTACCCCACTGTACCTTACCTTACCGTACCTTTCTTTTTTGTACTTTACCCTACTCCATTATACCTTACCCTACCCCACTGTACCTTACCTTACTGTACCTTACCTTACTGTACCTTACTTTGTTATTGTACCTTACCTTACCTTACTGTACCTTACCTTACTGTACCTTACCTTACGTTATTGTACCTTACCTTAGCTTACTGTACCTTACCTTACCCCATTGTAGCTTACCTTGCCCCACTGTACCTTACCTTATCTTACTGTACCTTACCCTACCCCATTGTAGCTTACCTTACCTTACCTTACCTTAATGTACCTTACCTTACCCCACTGTACCTTACCTTAGCTTACTGTACCTTACCTTACCTACCGTTTCTTACCCTATTGTACCTTACCTTAGCCCACTGTAGCTTACCTTACCCCATTGTTGCTTACCATATCTTGCTGTACCTTACCTTTCCCCACTTTACCTTTCCTTACCTTACTGTATTGTACCTCACTTTACTGTACTTTACTTTGTTACCTACTCCATTGTACCTTACCCTACCCCACTGTACCTTACCTTACTGTACCTAACCTTACGTTATTGTACCTTACCTTACCTTACTGTAGCTTACCTTACCTTACTGTACTTTACCTTACCTTACTGTAGCTTACCTTACCTCACCCCACTGTATCTTACCTTACCTAAAATATTTAAAAACTATGTGCTAGCTGCATATATATCCCAAATCCCAAAGTTGTTAAGCAAGTGCTCTCACAACATAACTACTTAATTAGTATCTTGTTTACCCTGCTTTGTCAAATTAATTAATGAGTTTTCAGTCACATGTCTGTATTTTTGCAGAAAAAGGACATGGAAGTGTTGAGGGGGTATCTGTCCCTACACCAGTCTGCTGACACACTTACACTGAAATGGACACCCAACCAGTTAATCAACGGTACTTTGGGGGACTGCGACCTGGAAAAGAGGTAGCTCAGCACTTAAACATTGATTTAGCCACACAGCAGTACAAGCAGTCACATAAATTGACTCTGACACGTTTTCTAACCCCCTGCTAATGCCATTGCTGCAGTATTTATTGGGACTACGCATTGACTGTGCCCTTAAGACAGATCGTCTGCATTCACTGTCACCAACGGCGTAAGTCTCTCTGGTCATTTTTTATACTCCAGGCATTACTTTGTTTAGAGTTTAGTCAGAAATACTGTTTAAAACTTTAAATTCAATAAATGAAACCCTGATAATACTTTGTACTGACTGTTCTCTCAGCGGACTGTGGTGGGACTCTGGTGTTGGTTAGTCAGGATGGAATTCAACGCCCCCCTTTGCACTTTCCTCCTGGTGGTCACCTGCTGGCATTTTTGTCTTGTCTGGAGACCGGCTTGCTACCCAGGGGGCAACTGGAGCCTCCTCTCTGGTCCCAGAAAGGCAAGGTGAGTGTCAGACACACACTTTTTTTAGTCTACAGTAATTGTTTCTACGAGTGCAGAGTTCAACTTTTGGCCTGCCACCAACACATAGGCACACATACAGTATGTTCGCTACTGGTGCCAAAAAGATCTTATCTTATCGTATTGTACCTACTGTACCATACCTTACCTTGCCTACCTTACCTTACTTACCTTATCTACGCATTGACCTTACTTTACCTTACTTTGCTTACTGTACCTTGCCTTATCCTGTGTACCGTACCTTACCATACTTTACCCTACCTTTCCCTGTCTACCATACCTTACCTTACCCTGTCAACCGTAACTTACCATACTTTACTCTACCTTACCCTGTCTACCATACCTTACTTACTTTACCCTACCTTACCTTGTCTACCTTACCTTACCATATTTTCCCTACCTTACCCTGTATACCATACCTTACATTACCTTACCTTTTCTACCATATCTTACCTTACTTTACCCTACCTTACATTGCCTATAATACCTTACCTTGTCTACTGTACCATACCTTACCTTATCTTACTTACCTTACCATCCCTTATCTTATCTACTGTACCACACCGTACCTTACTTACCTTATCTACCATACCGTATCTTACTTACCTTATCTACCGTACCATACCTTACCTTATCTTACTTACCTTACCATCCCTTATCTTATCTACTGTACCACACCGTACCTTACTTACCTTATCTACCATACCGTATCTTACTTACCTTATCTACCGTACCATACCTTACCTTACCCCCACCTTACCCTTACCACATCTTATCTTACCTTATCTACCGTACCGTACCTTACCTTATCTACAATACCATACCTTACCTTATCTACGGTAACTTACCTTACCTTATCTTACCGTACCTTATCTATCATACCATACTTACCTTATCTATCGTACTGTACCTTATCTAACGTACCTTACCTGACCTACTGTACCTTACCTTACCCTACCTTACCCTGTCTTACCTTATCTTACCTTGTCTACTGTATCTTACCTTACTTTACCTTGCCGTACCATACATACCATACCTCACCTACTGTACCTTACCTACCGTACCTTACCTTATCTATTGTACCTTACCTAACCTTGTCTACCATATCTTACCTTACTTTACTTTACCTTACTTTGTCTACCATACCTTATCTTTACTTTACCTTATCTACCGTACCTTACATTACTTACTTTGTCTACTGTATTGTACCTTAACCTTACCATATCTTACCTTACCTTATTTTACCTTACCGTACCTTACCTTACCTTATCTACAATACCAGACTTTACCTTACGTGACCTACCGTATCATATCGTACCATACCTAACCGCACCTTACCTACCATATTGTACTGTATCATATCTATATCGTATTTTAAATATTTAAAGGCTATGTTGAATAACTGAATAAATATCCCAAATTGTTAGTATATTTTTTAAAATTTTTGTATTCAGTGTTTAACTTGTTCAAAAGCAAAAAAAAAGTTAAGGCTGTATTTCATTCGCTAATGCTAATTAGGCTTTTACTCCTGAGCAAACTCTTAGTCTAGCTAATTGATCCCTCGCCCTGGCTATCCATCAAGCGTTCCTACGTTGTACGTGCTTAGATTGAAATCCGAACATAATTGTTTGGGTGTGTATCTGGCAGGGTAAAGTTTTCCCCAAGCTACGTAAGAGGAACAGCACGGCGCGGTTGGTGGATCACGAAAGTGATGAAGGTGATGAAGTCGCTGCGGACTATGTGTTTCGCATTGTCTACCCAGGACATCGGCACGACTCCAGTGAGTCTGAAATCTCTCCCTACGTGTTCTATACCATTAATTTGCTTGTTAATCCGCCCATCCGTCTATCCACGCTTGTATAGCCACTGCCAGGGTTATTTTTTTTTAATGTAATGTAAATATGATGGCTTGGTCAGAGGCTGCTGAAGGGGTGAAGGGGTTCATCCCACCTCGCGAGGACTCGGAACTAATCATGCTAGGGAGTGTTTATGTATGTGCTTGTGTGTATGGTGTGGTTGAATTGCGAAGGAGAGTGCTAAACTGTGTTTTCTTATTGCCCGAGCAGTCACTATAAACTACCACCACACCACGGGCAGTCGTGCGCCCTCTCTGGATGACGATGAGGAGGAGGAGGATAGACTTCACGCAATGATCTCAATGATCTGCTCGCGGAACCTCACAGACCCTAATGTCATGAAAGGTTTTTATCACCAGTGCCACCCCACCCGACCCCATTCACCGTCTCTCTTTTTCATTTCTCGCTCCATCTTTCCCTTGTGTCATGCCTCGCTTCTGGATGCTTGCCTGATCCTGCCCTCCATTCCCTCCTTCCCTGAGTCTGAAGCCCAACAGTGCAGCAGATATTAGGAGGTTAATCATACCGGCTTGATATGCGCTTCCTTTCTCTGACTCCATCTTGTGTCGGCGCGCTCGATTGGCTGAGCCTGTGTGCAGGTAACCATGGTTACCATGGGAACATCAGCATGGAGAACAAAAGCCAGGTCAACTGATGAGGCCTCTGATGAGGTTTCTCTGATGCTGGAGAAATTAGGCTGTCCTACAGATATTGTTTTAGGCAGGGTAGGCGGAGCTTCATTTTCTCGTACCATCATCTGTCGAAGCGATTCATTAACTCAGGTGAAGCCTACAGAGCTTGTATTATAGTGCGATGTATTTTAACTAGGGTGGCACAGTGGCTTGGTGGGTAGCACTGTCGTCATTTACCAACATTAAAACCACCTCCTTGTTTCTACACTCACTGTCCATTTTATCAGCTCCACTTACCATATAGGAGCACTTTGTAGTTCTACAATTACTGACTGTAGTCCATCTGTTTCGCTGCATGCTTTGTTAGCCCCCTTTCATGCTGTTCTCCAATGGTCAGGACTCTCCTAGGACCACTACAGAGCAGGTATTACTTGAGTGATGGATCATTCTCAGCACTGCAGTGACACTGACATGGTGGTGGTGTGTTAGTGTGTGTTGTGCTGGTATGAGGGGATCAGACACAGCAATGCTGATGGAGTTTTTAAACACCTCACTGTCACTGCTGGACTGAGAATAGTCCACCAACCAAATATATTCAGCCAACAGCGCCCCGTGGGCAGCGTCTTGTGACCAATTATGAAGGTCTAGAAGATGACCAACTCAAACAGCAGCAATAGCTGAGCGATCGTCTCTGACTTTACATCTACAAGGTGGACCAACTAGGTAGGAGTGTCTAATAGAGTGGACAGTGAGTGGACACGGTATTTAAAAACTCCAGCAGCGCTGCTGTGTCTGATCCACTCATACCAGCACAACACACACTAACACACCACCACCATGTCAGTGTCACTGCAGAGCTGAGAATGACCCACCACCTAAATAATACCTACTCTGTGGTGGTCCTGTGGGGGTCCTGATCATTGAAGAACAGCATGAAAGGGGGCTAACAAAGCATGTAGAGAAACAGATGGACTACAGTCAGTAATTGTACAAACTACAAAGTGTAGTGGAGCCGATAAAATGGACAAAAATGGTTTTAATGTTATGGCTGATCAGTGTACGTGGGTTCATTATAGCCCCTTTTTCACATGGTGTGTGCCTGGCTTACTGGGTCTGTTCAGGTCTAAACCGCTGCAGCAATTTATAAAATTGAAATATGGGTAAATGCCACCTTTATTCATGAGTTTGAACAGGCGCTTGGGTGGTGCAGCAGTAAACTAAAGTTAGTCCACTACTACTAAGACCTGGGGTTCCAATCCCATGGTCGGGCATCGGACATGATTGGCTAATGTGTGGAACAGTCTAGCCATTGGGAGTAGTTTTCAGTGTGCTCTCAGTGTTGGTCCCAAGCCGGAATTTAAATAGGAATGTTGCACGGGAGGAAGGGCACCCAGAATACAGACTGTACCGAATCGGGTATCTGGACCAGATCTGCTGTGTGGACCTGTATAAATATATAATATATAATACATAAATATCATCACAGTGACAGACATCAAGAGGAATCGTTAATAATCAGCTGTTCTGATGGGTAAGTTTTTTTCTTTGGACATGCACATGTTCTTTTTATACTATTCTGGTATCTTACAGTATGTAGGCTGAATGTTACCCAGGTAAAAACATAGTATTACTCCAGGTTGGGTTGGTCTGTGAAAAAATAAGGTCTTGTCCTTATATTTCATGAAAAACACACAAAGGAAACCATTTCATTCATACAGATGAAATGAAAGGGCTGCCGGTAGACCAATAAAGAGCTGTACTGAGAAAGCACTTGTAAGTGTAATGATAAGTACATTGCTTTAATAATGGACCCTTGATTAGAGCTGTACTACCGGCAGGCTGGGCGCCTGTACAGACAACGATTGGCTCATCTGTTGGGTTGGATCCCGGAGAAGATTTCTCATAATTGATGCTGATTGACGGTGCCTGCATAGAGACGAGGGATAATGTAGATCAGTGCGTGACTCTTCAAGACCCCCATATGAACTCGCCTCATGCAGATGAAAAGAAGCAGTCGGCTACTGCACACGTGTCGGTCAACATCAGTAGAGAGGAAGCATAATGCAATCGGGTTATTGGATACATAGAACACCAGAATCTCAGCTCTGCTACTGGTAGGCTGGGCGCCTGTAGAGACAGCGATTGGCTCGTTTAGCGGGTTGGATGCCGGAGAGGATTTCTCATAACTGATGCAGTTATGAGAGGCAGAGGATAATTCAGGATCTGACGTGACCCCGTGTTAGTCTCAGCTCTTCTCAGTCAGGAGGACCCCCAGTGGAGGTCAGCAGCAGTACAGAGGATGCGAAATGCATTCGGGTTATTGGATACGACAAGATTGGGAGTAAACTGGGGGGAAAATGCAAAACTAAATAATAATAATAAACTCATAAGTAGAAAGAAAGTAAGTTTGGGCACTCAGGTGGCACAGCGGTAAATCATTCTATCACACCAGAATCTCAGCTGTGCTTCCGGCAGGCTGGGCACCTGTACGAACAACGATCAGCTCGTCCGACGAGTTTGATGGGCACTCAGGTGGCGCAGCTGTAAATCACTCTAGCAAACCAGAATGTCAGCTCTGCTTCCGGCAGGGCATCTGTCGGGTTGGATGCCGGAGGGGATTTCTCATAACTGATGCAATTACGACCTCTGCTGGTTGCTTGACAGCGCCTGCATAGAGACGTGGGATAATGGAGATCAGTGTGTGACTCTCCAAGACCCCCATATGAACTCGCCTCATGCAGATGAAAAGAAGCAGTCGGCTACTGCACACATGTCGGAGGGTGCATGTGTTAGTCACAGCTCTCCTCGGTCAGGACTGGAGGTCAGCAGCAGTACAGAGGAAGCAAAATACAATCAGGTAATTGGATACGACTAGATTGGGAGAAAATTGGGGAAGGAAATGCAAAAAAAAAGAAATAATAATAATGAACTCTGAGGCAGAAAGAAAGTAAGTTTGGGCACTCAGGTGGCGCAGCGGTATATCACTCTAGCACACCAGAATCTCAGCTGTGCTTCCGGCAGGCTGGGCGCCTATATGAACAACGATTGGCAACGATATGTTGGTTGATTGATGGTGCCTGCATAGAAGTGATAATGGAGATGAGCTCCATATGAACCCACCTTATGCAGGTAAAAAGAAGAAGTCTGCTACTGCACACGTGTCAGCGGGGGCGTGTGTTAATCACAGCCCTCCTCAGTAAGAGTAGGGTTTTACATCAGTAGAGAGAAAGCGTAATGCAATCGGGTTATTGGATACATAGAACACCAGAATCTCAGCTCTGCTACCGGCAGGCTGGGCACCTATACGGACAACGATTGGCTCGTCTGTTGGGTTGGATGCCGGATGGGATTCCTCATAACTGATGCAATTACGAGAGGCGGAGGATAATTTGAGATCTGACGGAGACCTGTGTGAACTTGACCCATGCAGGTAAAAAGAAGCAGTCGGCTACTGCACATGTGTCGGATGGGGTGTGCATTAGTCACGGCTCTCCTCGGTCAGGAGCAGTACAAGGATACAAAATGCAATCAAATGATTGGATATGACACCAGATTTGTTGTATTTATGGGGTTGTCATACACTGATCAGCCATAACATTAAAACCACCCCCTTGTTTCTACACTCACTGTCCATTTTATCAGCTCCACTTACCATATAAGAGCAGTTTGTAGTTCTATAATTACTGACTGTAGTCCATCTGTTTCTCTGCATGCTTTGTTAGCTCCCTTTCATGCTGTTCTTCAATGGTCAGGACCACCACAGAGCAGGTATTATTTAGGTGTTGGATTATTCTCAACACTGCAGTGACACTGACATGGTGGTGGTGTGTTAGTGAGTGTTGTGCTGGTATGAGTGGATAAAACACAGCAATGCTGCTGGAGTTTTTAAATACCGTGTCCACTCACTGTCCAATCTATTAGACACTCCTACCTAGTTGCCCCCCCCTCCTCGTTATTCAATGGTCAGGACTCTCCCAAGACCACCAGGTACTATTTAGGTAGTGGATCATTCTCAGCACTGCAGTGACACTGACATAGTGGTGGTGGTGTGTTAGTGTGTGTTGTGCTGGTATGAGTGGATAAGACACAGCTTTGCTGATGGAGTTCCTAAACACCTCACTATCACTGCTGGACTGAGAATAGTCCGCCAACCAAAAATATCCAGCCAACAGCGCCCCGTGGGCAGCGTCCTGTGACCACTGATGAAGGTCTAAAAGATGACCAACTCAAACAGCAGCAATAGATGAGCGATCGTCTCTGACTTTACATCTACAACGTGGACCAACTAGGTAGCAGTGAGTGGACAAAGCAGGGGCTAACAAAGCATGCAGAGAAACAGATGGACTACAGTCAGTAATTGTAGAACTACAAAGTGCTTCTATATGGTAAGTGGAGCTGATAAAATGGACAGTGAGTGTAGAAACAAGGAGGTGGTTTTAATGTTATGGCACAAAATCACTGTACTGTTGGGCGGACAGCAACGCTTCCAATTTTTTGCTTGGTCTTCCTTCGTTCTTTTGATTTAATAAATTCGAACGATCATATTTTCCGTCATTATTTGCTTGATAACTCTGCATGAAAAAGACCTGCACATTTCCACTTTTCTACACCCCCTTTGCTTTCCGTCCAGACTGTGTTCTCCCGCTCTGACCTGTTTACTTTCCTTTAGCTTGAAACGATTAACTTTTACTTTAAATTTTTTTCTTCCTCCCTTCTGTTTTCAGCCAGTTTTTCTGCAATGCTGTTCACTGTAATTCTTCACTAACTGCGGTCACCTTTCATTATGACAGTCTGGTCCTGTGGGGTTCTGGCGTTGTAGACACGTGAATTGTTCCGTGAATGCACCATCCATCTGTCCATAACGCTGGCACTATTTAAAATCCCATAGCCTTATTAGCAACACATCCAACTCTCCTTGAAATGAATGGTTGTTTTTTTTGGTCATGGCCCAAAGGGAAGGCGGTATCGATAGCAGGTCACCAGCTCGGGCCTGAAGAATTAAGGTGAAGAGCATTTGCTCAGTGTGTCCTGAAGTGTTCAATTTATTTATTTGGCTGGATTCTATCCGATGACGAATGATTTCTCCCCAGTTGTCCTTTTTAAGTTTGTCGTTGTTCTCCTCTCCGCCCTGTTGTTTGGTTTGATGCATCCAGCATGGCGGGAGCGGTGGCTTCATGTTCCCTCTCTTCCTCTTGTAGCTGTCTGAATGCCTGGCTCTGTCCATGCCGTGGCACGCTGTGATTGGCAGGTCTTCCGGCATGGCAAAACCCCCTTGCATCGATCATGCCTTTTTTCTTTTAGTTCTCGTTTCTTCACAGATGCATGCTCGGGGATTCAAAGATCCGAAACCGAACGACTCCTTTGGGATGGAGGCTTGATGGGGAAATTTTCTGAATCTTTACTACCTTAATTAATCTGACGGTTGAGCTGAGAGGCCTGTTATAATTAGATAACAACATTTGTGTCAGTACTTGAACATTGTTTTACATGTAGATTGTTATTCTATGTCGCTTCTGTCACTAAAATCCCTTTCTTTAATTAATTTTAGCTGGATTAGCACAGTTAGTAATGCAATGCCGTCAGCAGTACAGACGTAAACCAATGATGCAGGTTACTAGGACGTCCCTCACACAGCTCATTTATCTTTCTCTGTTTCTGTCTCTCCCTTTAAAACCCCTTCTCCTGTTAGACCATGGCGACGTCATAGAAACGCAAGGCTTCGGCGTTAGCCCGTCATCGTGGCAGCAGACCGAGATTTCGAGTCATGCGTCGTCTTGCCTGTCCTGCTCGGCCGGGGTGGGCAGCTTGTCCGCCGACCTTCCTGGAGCGTGTACCTGCATGAACGATCGGTAAGAATACACCTGTAGTTCAATACAACCCCAAATCAGAAAAAGTTGTATGTGATAAACCTCCATTCCTGCATTTCAGGCCTGCAACACAAAGTTGGGACAGGAGCAATTTAGGGCTAGTAATGAGGTGAAGAAACTAAATAATGATGTGATTTGATAAGCAAAGATGATCAGAGGATCCCCAGTTTGTCAACAAATGTGTGAGAAAATGATTGAAATGTTTAAAAACAATGTACCTCAAAGAAATATTGGAAGGGATTTGCATATTTCTCCCTCTACAGTGCATAATATCATTACACGATTTAAGGAATCTGGAAGAATTTTAGTGCATAAAGGCCAAGGGCGCAAGCTTAAGTTGAACGCCCATGATCTTTATCCTTCAGACGGTACTGCATCAAGAACCGCCACTAAACAATGATTTAACCACATGGGTGCGGGATTACTTTGGCAAACCTTTGTCGAGCACTACAACACAGAGTTAAATGCACAAACGCCACTTCAAACTTTACTGTGCAAAAAAGAAGCCTTATGTTAACCATGTCCAGAAGCGGCGTCGACTTTTCTGGGCTCGGAGGCATCTAGGATGGACCATCACACAATGGAAACGTTTATAGTGGTCAGATAAATAAGCATTCCAGGTCTTTTTTGCAAAAGGACCATCCAGACTGTTATCAGCAACAAGTCCAAAAGCCAGGGTCTGTCATGGTTTGGGACTGTGTCAGTGCCCTTTGCAAAGGTCATTTACACTTCTGTGATGGCAGCATTAATGCAGAAAAGTACACTGAGATCTTAGAGCAACACGTGGTGCCTTCAAGACGTCATCTTATTCAGGGTCGTCCATGTATTTTTCAACAAGACGATGCAAAACCACATGCTGCACACTTCACAAAGGCACGGCTGAGGAAGAAGAGGGTATGGGTACTGGACTGGCCTGCCTGCAGTCCCGACCTGTCCCCAATAGAGAATGTGTGGAGAATTTTGAAACGAGCGTCACTAAATCAATTGGTATCCTCTGTGCCAAAACGTCTTTTAAGTGTGGTGAAATGGAATGGTAAGATTACAAAGTGGCAAATGCTTTACTGTCCCAACATTTTTTGAAATGCAGGAATGGATGTTTATTAATAAATGAAATTAAATATCTCAGGTTTATCCTGTCTGCAATGAAATAAAGGTCAAAGTAAATGTAAGAAACTTGTAATGGTTTTGATTTATTTTTTATTTTTTTTAACATCCAGGGTTCCTCTTAAGATGCTGTGTCATAACATGAAGAGGCAGATCGTCTCCAGAGCGTTCTATGGCTGTAAGTCTCAGAACTAGACAGTTTTATATGCCAAATCAAACATTCAGCAGACGTATTAAAATTTAAATGTACTTTTTTTTAGGGCTGGGCTACTGCCGGCACCTGTCCACAGTAAGAACACATCTGTCAGCACTGGTCAACCACAATATCGTTCCACCAGACAAACCCTGTGAAGCTTCTGGAGGACTGAGCAAAGATGTTTGGAGCAAATACCAAAAGGATTGCAAGGTAAGTGCGGAGCAGGCGAGGCAGGTAGCACTGCGTTTGATTATAGCATCAAATTTAAATATACTTTCCTGTTTCTGCTTAGAACTACAAGGAGCTTGAGCTGCTGCGTTTGGTTTACTACGGGGGTGTGGAGCACGAGATTAGGAAAGAGGTGTGGCCGTTTTTGCTGGGACATTATAGGTTTGGCATGGACAAGAAAGACATGGCACAGGTAAAACTGTTACCTCAAGTCTCAAGGGACATTGTTTTTTTTTTTAAACTGCTTCTGATGTTCACTTTTCGTCTGTAGATTGATGAGAAGATCATGGTGCGCTACAAGCAGGTGATGCGAGAGTGGAAGGCTTGTGAGGTCATTGTGAAGCAGCGAGAGAAGGAGATGCAGTCTGCCATCTTCGCCAAGTTGTCCTCGGGCAGCAGCATCGACAGCCATGTGATGAAACTCATCCACCGAGACTCAACCCTCAGCAATGAGGTGGGTGTTTGCCAAGCTTGAACAGCATTTTATGATCATTAAAAGCATAGCTAGTTCGTTGAATGGATGGACGGACGGATAGATAGGTAGGTAGACAAATAAATAGACAGCTAGATAGATAGATAGATAGATAGATAGACAGACAGACAGACAGACAGACAGACAGACAGATAGGTAAGTACACAGACAGACACAGACAGACAGACAGACAGACAGACAGACAGACAGACAGACAGACAGACAGACAGAAATGTAGGTAGATAGATGGAAAGTTGGATGGACGGGCAGGCAGACAGACAGACAGATAGATAGAAATGTTGATATATAGATAGATAGGTAGGTAGGTAGGTGGGTAGGTTTGTAGGTATATATATATATATACAGTGTATCACAAAAGTGAGTACACCCCTCACATTTCTGCAAATATTTCATTATATCTTTTCATGGGACAACACTATAGAACTAAAACTTGGATATAACTTAGAGTAGTCAGTGTACAACTTGTATAGCAGTGTAGATTTACTGTCTTCTGAAAATAACTCAACACACAGCCATTAATGTCTAAATAGCTGCAACATAAGTGAGTACACCCCACAGTGAACATGTCCAAATTGTGCCCAAAGTGTCAATATTTTGTGTGACCACCATTATTATCCAGCACTGCCTTAACCCTCCTGGGCATGGAATTCACCAGAGCTGCACAGGTTGCTACTGGAATCCTCTTCCACTCCTCCATGATGACATCACGGAGCTGGTGGATGTTAGACACCTTGAACTCCTCCACCTTCCACTTGAGGATGCGACACAGGTGCTCAATTAGGTTTAGTCCATCACCTTTACCTTCAGCTTCCTCAGCAAGGCAGTTGTCATCTTGGAGGTTGTGTTTGGGGTCGTTATCCTGTTGGAAAACTGCCATGAGGCCCAGTTTTCGAAGGGAGGGGATCATGCTCTGTTTCAGAATGTCACAGTACATGTTGGAATTCATGTTTCCCTCAATGAACTGCAGCTCCCCAGTGCCAGCAACACTCATGCAGCCCAAGACCATGATGCTACCACCACCATGCTTGACTGTAGGCAAGGTACAGTTGTCTTGGTACTTCTCACCAGGGCACCGCCACACATGCTGGACACCATCTGAGCCAAACAAGTTTATCTTGGTCTCGTCAGACCACAGGGCATTCCCGTAATCCATGTTCTTGGACTGCTTGTCTTCAGCAAACTGTTTGCGGGCTTTCTTGTGCGTCAGCTTCCTTCTGGGATGACGACCATGCAGACCGAGTTGATGCAGTGTGCGGCGTATGGTCTGAGCACTGACAGGCTGACCTCCCAAGTCTTCAACCTCTGCAGCAATGCTGGCAGCACTCATGTGTCTATTTTTTAAAGCCAACCTCTGGATATGACGCCGAACACGTGGACTCAACTTCTTTGGTCGACCCTGGCGAAGCCTGTTCCGAGTGGAACCTGTCCTGGAAAACCGCTGTATGACCTTGGCCACCATGCTGTAGCTCAGTTTCAGGGTGTTAGCAATCTTCTTATAGCCCAGGCCATCTTTGTGGAGAGCAACAATTCTATTTCTCACATCCTCAGAGAATTCTTTGCCATGAGGTGCCATGTTGAATATCCAGTGGCCAGTATGAGAGAATTGTACCCAAAACACCAAATTTAACAGCCCTGCTCCCCATTTACACCTGGGACCTTGACACATGACACCAGGGAGGGACAACGACACATTTGGGCACAATTTGGACATGTTCACTGTGGGGTGTATTCACTTATGTTGCCAGCTATTTAGACATTAATGGCTGTGTGTTGAGTTATTTTCAGAAGACAGTAAATCTACACTGCTATACAAGCTGTACACTGACTACTCTAAGTTATATCCAAGTTTCATGTCTATAGTGTTGTCCAATGAAAAGATATAATGAAATATTTGCAGAAATGTGAGGGGTGTACTCACTTTTGTGATACACTGGATAGATAGATAGATAGATAGATAGATAGATAGATAGATAGATAGATAGATAGATAGATAGATAGATAGATAGATAGATATTGGATGGATAGACGGACGGACGGACAGACAGAGAGATAGATAGTGGATGGATGGATGGATACGGACGGACGGACGGACGGACAGACAGAGAGATAGATAGTGGATGGGTGGATGGATGGATGGATGGATGGATGGATGGATATGTAGGTAGGTAGGTAGGTAGGTAGGTAGATGGGTAGATAGATGGTAGATAGATGGGTAGATAGATGGGTAGGTAGGTAGGTAGGTAGGTAGGTAGGTAGGTAGGTAGGTAGGTAGGTAGGTAGGTAGGTAGGTAGGTTTGTAGGTATATAGATAGATAGGTAGACAGACAGACAAATAGATAGGTAGCTTGGTTTGTAGGTATATAGATAGATAGACAAGCCAGTTGGGTCAATAGGTAGGTTGTAGATAGATAGATAGATAGATAGATAGATAGATAGATAGATAGATAGATAGATAGATAGATAGATAGATAGATAGATAGATAGATAGATAGATAGATAGATAGATAGATAGATAGATAGATAGATAGATAGATAGATAGATAGATAGATAGTACTATGATTTGTATGGTGTATGTACGTATTTGTTTTGATTATTTGTCTTATGTAAAGCGTCTTTGAGTATCTTGAAAAGCGCTATATAAATAAAATGTATTATTATTATAGATAGATAGATAGATAGATAGATAGATAGATAGATAGATAGATAGATAGATAGATAGATAGATAGATAGATAGATAGACAGACAGACAGACAGATAGGTAAGTACATAGACAGACAGACAGACAGACAGACAGATAGAAATGTAGGTAGATAGATGGGTAGTTGGATGGACGGGCGGGCAGACAGACAGACAGATAGATGGAAATGTAGGTAGATGGATGGACGGACAGACAGACAGATAGATAGATAGAAATGTTAATAGGTAGGTAGATATATATATATACAGTACAGGCCAAAAGTTTGGACACACCTTCTCATTCCTGTGGTTTTTCTTAATTTTTTTAAATTTTCTACATTGTAGATTAATACTAAAGACATCCAAACTATGAAGGAACACGTATGGAATTATGTAGTAAACAAAAAAGTGTTAAACAAACCAGAATATGTTTTATATTTTAGATTCTTCAAAGTAGCCATATTTTGCTTTAATGACAGATTTGCACACTCTTTGAAATTTTCTCAACCAGCTTTATTAGGTTTCCACCTGGAATGGTTTTCAATGAATGTTTGCGCCTTGTCTAGAGTGAATTTTTGGAATTTGTTGCTTTTTTAATGTGTTTGAGACCATCAGTTGGGCTGTGCAGAGGTAGAGTTGGTAAAATATAAAACATATTCTGGTTTGTTTAACACTTTTTGGTTCACTACATAATTCTTCATAGTTTGGATGTCTTCAGTATTAATCTACAATGTAGAAAATAAAAATAATCAAGAAAAAACATTGAAGAGAAGGTGTGTCCAAACTTTTGACTGGTGTGTCCAAACTTTTGGCCTGTACTGTATATATATATATATATATATATACAGTGTATCACAAAAGTGAGTACAGCCCTCACATTTCTGCAGATATTTAAGTATATCTTTTCATGGGACAACACTGACAAAATGAAAATTTGACACAATGAAAAGTAGTCTGTGTGCAGCTTATATAACAGTGTACATTTATTCTTCCCTCAAAATAACTCAAAATACAGCCATTAATGTCTAAACCACCGGCAACAAAAGTGAGTACACCCCTAAGAGACTACACCCCTAAATGTCCAAATTGAGCACTGCTTGTCATTTTCCCTCCAAAATGTCATGTGATTTGTTAGTGTTACTAGGTCTCAGGTATGCATAGGGAGCAGGTGTGTTCAATTTAGTAGTACAGCTCTCACACTCTCTCATACTGGTCACTGAAAGTTCCAACATGGCACCTCATGGCAAATAACTCTCTGAGGATCTTAAAAGACGAATTGTTGCGCTACATGAAGATGGCCAAGGCTACAAGAAGATTGCCAACACCCTGAAACTGAGCTGCAGCACAGTGGCCAAGATCATCCAGCGTTTTAAAAGAGCAGGGTCCACTCAGAACAGACCTCGCGTTGGTCGTCCAAAGAAGCTGAGTGCACGTGCTCAGCGTCACATCCAACTGCTGTCTTTGAAAGATAGGCGCAGGAGTGCTGTCAGCATTGCTGCAGAGATTGAAAAGGTGGGGGGTCAGCCTGTCAGTGCTCAGACCATACGCCGCACACTACATCAAATTGGTCTGCATGGCTGTCACCCCAGAAGGAAGCCTCTTCTGAAGTCTTTACACAAGAAAGCCCGCAAACAGTTGCTGAAGACATGTCAACAAAGGACATGGATTACTGGAACCATGTCCTATGGTCTGATGAGACCAAGATTAATTTGTTTGGTTCAGATGGTCTCAAGCATGTGTGGTGGCAATCAGGTGAGAAGTACAAAGATAAGTGTGTCATGCCTACAGTCAAGCATGGTGGTGGGAATGCCATGGTCTGGGGCTGCATGAGTGCAGCAGGTGTTGGGGAGTTACATTTCATTGAGGGACACATGAACTCCAATATGTACTGTGAAATACTGAAGCAGAGCATGATCCCCTCCCTCCGGAAACTGGTTCGCAGGGCAGTGTTCCAGCATGATAATGACCCCAAACACACCTCTAAGACGACCACTGCTTTATTGAAGAGGCTGAGGGTAAAGGTGATGGACTGGCCAAGCATGTCTCCAGACCTAAACCCAATAGAACATCTTTGGGGCATCCTCAAGCGGAAGGTGGAGGAGCGCAAAGTCTCGAATATCCGCCAGCTCCGTGATGTCGTCATGGAGGAGTGGAAAAGCATTCCAGTGGCAACCTGTGAAGCTCTGGTAAACTCCATGCCCAGGAGAGTTAAGGCAGTTCTGGGAAATAATGGTGGCCACACAAAATATTGACACTTCAGGAACTTTCACTAAGGGGTGTACTCACTTTTGTTGCCGGTGGTTTAGACATTAATGGCTGTATATTGAGTTATTTTGAGGGAAGAATAAATTTACACTGTTATATAAGCTGCACACAGACTACTTTTCATTGTGTCAAAGTGTCATTTTGTCAGTGTTGTCCCATGAAAAGATATACTTAAATATCTGCAGAAATGTGAGGGGTGTACTCACTTTTGTGATACACTGTATATATATATATATATATATATATATAGATGGTCAGACAGACAGACAGACAGACAGACAGACAGACAGACAGATAGATAGAAATGTTGGTAGATAGATAGGTAGGTGGATGGATGGACTAAAATCTATCCTAATTCTACATTATTTCCTCCCTCTTTCAGGTATTCATGTCAGTGGACGAGACCGATGTCGGTCACAATGCTCCGTGTGATAACACGCCCACCATGACCGCCATCATCAATCCGGCCGCTCTGGCTCCCGACGACAGGCAGATGGTCGAGTTTGATTCTCCTGACTCAGGCCTCCCCTCTTCCAGGAACTATTCCGTAGCCTCCGGGCACTCTCAGATTTTGTCTAGCATCGACGACGGGCAGAGCATGGAGGAAGAACCGGGAGACGAGGCCATGCTAAGGGGTGGACAGGGAGGGCAGAGTGAACGGGACACGCCCACTGAGGACAAGCTGTGCAGTCAAATGGATAAGATGGTCACCTCCAGCGAGGACGTTGTACCGTCCTTTTCATCATATACGGTACGATTAGACGTCTTCTTTATTTTAATTGTTGTTTTGATTTGTTATTCCTGGGCAGTTGTAGCCTAGAGGTTAAGGTACTGGACTAGTAATCAAAAGGTTGCTGGTTCAAGCCCCACCTCTGCTTGAGCAAGGCCTTTAACCCTCAATTGCTTAGACAAAGTACTGTTAAACAACCAATGTACTTTGGATCATTAAAGCATCAAAAATGTAAATGTATCATACTGGATTGTTTTAGGTAGGTAGGTTTGTAGGACAGACTGACAGACAGACCGACAGACAGATAGGTATGTTTGTAGATAGATAGATAGATAGATAGATAGATAGATAGATAGATAGATAGATAGATAGATAGATACAGTGTATCACAAAAGTGAGTACACCCCTCACATTTCTGCAAATATTTCATTATATCTTTTCATGGGACAACACTATAGACATGAAACTTGGATATAACTTAGAGTAGTCAGTGTACAGCTTGTATAGCAGTGTAGATTTACTGTCTTCTGAAAATAACTCAACACACAGCCATTAATGTCTAAATAGCTGGCAACATAAGTGAGTACACCCCACAGTGAACATGTCCAAATTGTGCCCAAATGTGTCGTTGTCCCTCCCTGGTGTCATGTGTCAAGGTCCCAGGTGTAAATGGGGAGCAGGGCTGTTAAATTTGGTGTTTTGGGTACAATTCTCTCATACTGGCCACTGGATATTCAACATGGCACCTCATGGCAAAGAACTCTCTGAGGATGTGAGAAATAGAATTGTTGCTCTCCACAAAGATGGCCTGAGCTATAAGAAGATTGCTAACACCCTGAAACTGAGCTACAGCATGGTGGCCAAGGTCATACAGCGGTTTTCCAGGACAGGTTCCACTCGGAACAGGCCTTGCCAGGGTCGACCAAAGAAGTTGAGTCCACGTGTTCGGCGTCATATCCAGAGGTTGGCTTTAAAAAATAGACACATGAGTGCTGCCAGCATTGCTGCAGAGGTTGAAGACGTGGGAGGTCAGCCTGTCAGTGCTCAGACCATACGCCGCACACTGCATCAACTCGGTCTGCATGGTCGTCATCCCAAAAGGAAGCTGACGCACAAGAAAGCCAGCAAACAGTTTGCTGAAAACAAGCAGTCCAAGAACATGGATTACTGGAATGCCCTGTGGTCTGACGAGACCAAGATAAACTTGTTTGGCTCAGATGGTGTCCAGCATGTGTGGCGGCGCCCTGGTGAGAAGTATCAAGACAACTGTATCTTGCCTACAGTCAAGCATGGTGGTGGTAGCATCATGGTCTTGTGCTGCATGAGTGTTGCTGGCACTGGGGAGCTGCAGTTCATTGAGGGAAACATGAATTCCAACATGTACTGTGACATTCTGAAACAGAGCATGATCCCCTCCCTTCGAAAACTGGGCCTCATGGCAGTTTTCCAACAGGATAACGACCCCAAACACAACCTCCAAGATGACAACTGCCTTGCTGAGGAAGCTAAAGGTAAAGGTGATGGACTAAAACCAATTGAGCACCTGTGGCGCATCCTCAAGTGGAAGGTGGAGGAGTTCAAGGTGTCTAACATCCACCAGCTCCGTGATGTCATCATGGAGGAGTGGAAGAGGATTCCAGTAGCAACCTGTGCAGCTCTGGTGAATTCCATGCCCAGGAGGGTTAAGGCAGTGCTGGATAATAATGGTGGTCACACAAAATATTGACACTTTGGGCACAATTTGGACATGTTCACTGTGGGGTGTACTCACTTATGTTGCCAGCCATTTAGACATTAATGGCTGTGTGTTGAGTTATTATCAGAAGACAGTAAATCTACACTGCTATACAAGCTGTACACTGACTACTCTAAGTTATATCCAAGTTTCATGTCTATAGTGTTGTCCCATGAAAAGATATAATGAAATATTTGCAGAAATGTGAGGGGTGTACTCACTTTTGTGATACACTGTAGATAGATAGATAGATAGGCAGGTAGGTAGGTAGGTAGGTAGGTTTTTAGGTATATAGATAGATTTTAGTCTAACCCTCAAATGCTTAGACAATGTACTGTTAACTACCAATGTACTTTGGTTCATTAAAGCATCAAACATGTAAATGTATCATTCTGGATTGTTTTAGCCATTAATATATTATTTAATCATCTATTCTTTACTGAGCAGATTGAGCTTTTGGACACAGTGGCTCTGAATTTACACAGAATAGACAAGGATGTCGCACGATGCGACCGCAACTATTACTACTTCACCACCAGCAACCTGGAGAAACTGAGAAACATCATGTGCAGGTGAGACAAACATCCATCTGTGAATTTTCTTAATTTCCTTAAAATTTGTCTTTATTTTACTTAGTCTTAAAAGTCCCTCTTTTTTTCCTTTTCAGTTATGTGTGGGAGCACCTAGAGGTAGGCTATGTGCAGGGCATGTGTGACCTCCTAGCCCCCCTGATGGTCATTTTGGATGACGGTAAGAATCAGATCTACACTAGATGTGCTGTAGAATAGGCCACATGTACACTGACCAGGCATAACACTGATTATCTCTTCATCACGGCACCTGTTAGTGGGTGGGATATATTAGGCACCAAGTGAACATTTTATCCTCAGAGTTGATGGGTTACACAAGGGCCAAATTGTGATGACTAGACGACCTGGGTCAGAGCATCTCCAAAAATACAGCTCTTGTGGTGGTCAGCATCTATGAAAAGTGGTCCAAAGAAGGAACAGTGGTAAACCAGCGACAGGGTCATGGGTGGCCAAGGCTCACTGATGCACATGGGGAGCGAAGGCTGGCCCGTGTGGTCCGATCCAACAGAGCTACTATAGCTCAAATTGCTGAAAGGTGTGAGAATAAACAGTACATCACAGTTTGTTGCGTATGGGGCTGCATAGCCGCAGACCAGTCAGGGTGCCCATGCTGACCCCTGTCCACTGCCGAAAGTGCCAACAATGGGCACGTGAGCATCTGGACCACGGAACAATGGAAGAAGGTGGCCTGGTCTGATGAATCACGGTTTCTTTTACATCACCGGGTGTGTGTGCGTCGCTTACCTGGGGAGCACATGGCACTAGGATGCACTATGGGAAGAAGGCAAGCCGGGGGAGGCAGTATGATGCTTTGGGTAATGTTCTGCTGGGAAACCTTGGGTCCTGCCATCCATGTGGATGTTACTTTGACACGTACCACCTACCTAAGCATTGTTGCAGACCATGTACACCCTTATATGGAAACGGTATTCCTTGATGGCTGTGGCCTCTCTCAGCAGGATAATGCGCCCTGCCACAAAGCAAAAATGGTTCTGGAATGGTTTGAGGAGCACAACAACGAGTTTGCCTCCAAATTCTGCTGGTAACATCTTGGTGCCAGATACCACAGCACACCTTCAGGGGTCTAGTGGAGTCCATGCCTTGACGGGTCAGGGCTGTTTTGCCAGCAAAAGGGGTCCAACACAATATTAGGAAAGAGGTCATATGATCAAAAAACAATTAATTAAGCACTAAAATAAGCATTATAATTATTTTTTATTTATTGACGTCTCCATGCGTTCTGGCTCCTCTTAGAGTGCCTTGCTTACAGCTGTTTCACACAGCTAATGAAGAGAATGAGTCAGAACTTCCCCAACGGAGGAGCCATGGACACCCATTTTTCCAATATGAGGTCCCTGATACAGGTTCGTCCGTCTTCTCACTTGTCACATGACCATTTGGCTTAACACTCACATATTATTACTCATGAGCTGTCTTTGTCTTTGTAGATCCTTGACTCCGAGCTGTTTGAGCTGATGCACCAGAATGGAGATTACACTCACTTCTACTTCTGCTACCGCTGGTTCCTACTGGACTTCAAGAGGGGTATGGCAGGACTGGCATACTACAGCAAATTAGGCATCTCTTCTTATTTCTTTTTGGACCGTTGCTTATGTTTATGTATGTTTTTGTGTCTTAGAGCTGCTCTATGAGGATGTTTTTGCAGTGTGGGAAGTCATCTGGGTGGCACCCTACATCTCCTCCAAACACTTTGTGCTATTTATTGCGCTGGCTCTGGTGGAGGTGTACCGGGAGATCATCCGGGACAACAACATGGACTTCACGGACATCATCAAGTTCTTCAATGGTAATTAGACAGCCTGCATTTCAGGCCTGCAACACATTCCTAAAGAAGTCGGGACGGGGGCGATTTAGGGCTAGTAATGAGGTGAAAAAACTAAATAATGAGTCTTTGATGAGCAAAGATGATCAGAGGATCTCCAGTTTGTCACCAAATGTGTGAGAAAATGATTGAAATGTTTAAAAACAATGTACCTCAAAGAAAGATTGGAAGGGATTTGCATATTTCTCCCTCTACAGTGCATAATATCATTACCGATTCAAGGAATCAGGAGCAATTTCAGTACGTAAAGGCCAAAAGTGCAAGCTTAAGCTGAATGCCTGTGATCTTCGACCCCTCAGGCGGCACTGCATTAAGAACCACCACTTAACAATAGCTGATATAACCACATGGGTGAGGGATTACTTTAGCAAACCTTTGTCAAGCACTACAATACAGAGTTACATGCACAAATACCACTTAAAACTTTACAGTGCAAAAAAGAAGCCTTATGTTAACCCCGTCCAGAAGCGGCGTCGACTTCTCTGGGCTCACAGGCATCTAGGATGGACCATCACACAGTGAAAACATGTATTGTGGCCACTTTGGAAAAAAAATAGATGCCATGTGCTCCGGACCAAAGATGAAAAGGACCGTCCAGACTGTTAAGTCCAAAAGTCAGGGTCTGTCATGGTATGGGGCTGTGTCAGTGCCCTTGGCAAAGGTCATTTACACTTCTGTGATGGCAGCATTAATGCAGAAAAGTACATTGAGATCTTAGAGCAACATGTGCTGCCTTCAAGACGTCATCTTTTCCATTTTTCAACAAGACGATGCAAAACCACATGCTGCACACATTACAAAAGCATGGCTGTGGAAGGAAAGAGTATGGGTACTGGACTGGCCTGCCTGCAGTCCTGACCTGTCCCCAATAGAGAATGTGTGGTGAAAAGGAACGGCAACATTACAAAGTGGTAAACGCTTTACTGTCCCAACTTTTTTTGGAATGTGTTGCAGGCCTGAAATGCAGGAATGGATATTTATTAATAAATGAAATGAAGTTGAGTTGGTGCTTACTAACATATCAACCGCATGAATCCTGCTCTGTCTTACAGAAATGGCCGAGCGCCACGACGTCCAGCACATCCTGAGGATAGCGCGCGAGCTGGTTTACAAAGTGCAGACGCTCATCGAGAACAAGTGAGCACAAACAAGCGACCGGCCGAAACCCACTTCTGGCTCCTTCCCCGTTTCCTACGCCTACCTTTCCCGTCGACCCACTCGGCTCCCTGCGCAGAAAAAGACAAAGGGAAGGAGAGCATACTTGCTCTCTAGGACTGCCTAGGGTAAAGCGATGAGGCTGTCCGGGACCCGCCGTTCGTCTGAGGGTCCTATTTCTGTATCCTTCGCCTAATGGAATGCCGTTGTGTAAGCCCTTGGAGTTGTCTGCATGCTTGTGGGATCTGAGCACACTGTGACTAAGGTATTTTAAGTTTTTTTAAGCCTGTAAACATGCATCCGGTAAAAAAAACACTCTTGTAACGGCCAACAAGATTCCACAAATGATTTTACAAATGACTGCTCATCTCTGCCAAATGTAAAGGAAGTATTCTTCACCTATTGTTGAGATGGCACCAGTACCCTTGAGCACATATTGTCTGATCATATATTTATCACATGGCAGACATTACAGTACTGCTAAATAAGCAGAATTTAATTAAACTAAGCCACGAATAGTCATTCAAGCGTTCATTTGTGACCAAAAGGACTGTGCCAATTATATGACCTTGTCATAGTATTCAAACGCCATGGCCTTGTGTTAATTATTTAGCCTTTCTGATGGTTGCTGATAAAGATGTTGCCTTCATTTACAACCTGTATTGCTACATTTGCACTTTGATACATTCCTCAGTAGATGGCAGAAATGCCCAGCATTCCAAGCAGAGAGAAAAAGAAGTGTGATGCCCAGAATCCTTACTGCCTTTATGAGGGGAGTCGGGCATTGGAAAGGCCTGTATGCCCCTAGATAAGATTGGTGTTGGGACACGGAGGCGAGCTACTTCCATGTAATGGCTGTAAGCCATGTAAAGAGTGCAATGTTACAGTACCTCTTAGTGTGCCACATCAGGGATAGTGCATGGCTTTATGAATCAGTCAAGCCGGAGAGTCTGCACACCTCTTTCGCCTTCTCCTCGTTTCATTACGTTACAGACTCATTCTATAATAGATTGAGTTACATATCTGTACACACCCTTAGCCTAATACTTGGTTGATGCACCTTTGGCAGCAATGTCTTGGGAAAGAAGCTACGAGCTTGGCACACTTGTTTCTGGACATTTTCGCCCATTCCTCTTGGCATATCCTTACAAGCTCCGTCATATGTTCGATTGGATTCAGGTCTGGGCTCTGGCTGGGCTTTCTCCGAAGCCACTCCTTTGTCCTCTTGGCTGTATGCTTCGGGTCATTGTCATGTTGGAAGGTAAACCTTCACCCCAGTCTTAGGTCCAGAGCGCTCTGGAGCAGGTTTTCTTCTAGGATCTCGGGGTACTTAGCTGCATTCATCATTCCCTCTATCAGGACTAGTCGCCCCGGTCCTGCTGCTGAAAAACATCCCCACATCATGATGATGCTACCACCGCCATGCTTTACAGGTGATGAGCGGTGCCTGGTTTCCTCCAGACGTAACGCTTGGTATTCAGGCCAAAAAGTTCAATTTTGGTTTCATTATCTTATGGTTTGAGAGTCCTCTAGGTGCCTTTTGGCAAACTCCAAGCGGGCTGTCATGTGCCTGTTACTAAGGAGTGGCTTCCGTCTGGCCACTCTACCATAAAGGCGTGATTTGTGGAGTGCTGCCTGGATGGTTGATCTTCTGATAGGTTCTCCCATCTCCACAAGGATACACTGGAGCTCTGTCTGAGTGACCCTCGGGTTCCTGCTCACCTCCCTGGCCAAGGCCCGTCTTCCCCGATGGCTCAGTTTGGCCGGGCGGCCAATCCTAGGAAGATTTTTGGTGGTTCCAAACTTCTTACATTTATGAATGATGGTGTCCACTGTGCTCTTTGGGACCTGCAAAGCTGCAGCAATGTTTCTGTACCCTTCTCCAGATCTGTGCCTAGACACAATCCTGTTTCTGAGGTCTGCAGGTCATTCCTTTGACCCCATGGTTTGGAGTTTGCTCTGATATGCACCGTCGACTGTGGGACCTTATATAGGCAGGTCTTGGCAATCCCCAATCATGTCCAATCAATTGAATTTACCACAGGTGGACTCCGATTAAATTGTAGAACCATCTCGAGCAGAATCAGTGCACCTCAGCTGACTTTTGGGTGTCGTATCAAAGGGTGTGCACACTTTAGTCTAGTGTAGTCTAGTAGTCTAGTATAGTACCGTAATAAAACGTGGAGAAGGTGAAAGGGGTGTGTAGACTTTCCGGCTTGACTGTATACACCGATCAGCCACAACATTAAAACCACCTCCTTGTTTTTACACTCACTGTCCATTTGATCAGCTCCACTTACCATATAGAAGCACTTTGTAGTTCTACAATTACTGACTGTAGTCCATCTGTTTCTTTACATACTTTTTAAACCTGCTTTCACCCTGTTCTTCAATGATCAAGACCCCCACAGGACCACTACAGAGCAGGTATTATTTATGTGGTGGATCATTCTCAGCACTGCAGTGTGTTAGTGTGTGTTGTGCTGGTATGAGCGGAGTTTTTAAATACCGTGTCCACTCACTGTCCACTCTATTAGACACTCCTACCTAGTTGGTCCACCTTGTAGATGTAAAGTCAGAGATGATCGTTCATCTATTGCTGCTGTTTGAGTTGGTCATCTTCTAGACCTTCATCAGTGGTCACAGGACGCTGCCCACAGGGTGCTGTTGGCTGGATATTTTTGGGTTGGTGGACTATTCTCAGTCCAGCAGTGACAGTGAGGTGTTTAAAAATTCCAGCAGCACTGCTGTGTCTGATCCACTCATACCAGCACAACACACACTAACACACCACCACCATGTCAGTGTCACTGCAGCACTGAGAATGACCCACCACCTAAATAATACCTGCTCTTTAGTGGTCCTGGAAGAGTCCTGACCATTGAAGAACAGCATGAAAGGGGGCTAACAAAGCATGCAGAGAAACAGATGGACCACAGTCAGTAATTGTAGAACTACAAAGTGCTTCTATATGGTAAGTGGAGCTAAAAAAATGGACAGGGAGTGTAAAAAACAAGGAGGTGTTTTTAATGTTATGGCTGATCGGTGTCTTTCACTCCTTAAAGTCTCTCAGATCTCCCCAAAAGTCTTCCCCTATCCTGATCTATTGCTGCCTAATTCCACCTCTCCACTGACAAAACAAACTCCCTTTAGATTCACCTGTGTAGATCTATCTGCAGGTAGCATAAGTCTGGAACTTTCCTAGTGGCGCTCTAATCTCTGTGCCTCAATACATCCCCGCCGATCAGTCGTCTTCGGTTTAGTATGCGCGAGGGACGTTACGAGCCCTTCGAACGATTACTTCCAACAGGAGCTTGAGTACCAAAGCCTCCATGATGACATTGTCCGTAGTGGTGTAAAGTTGTGCGATTTCCGAGCATAACTCAAAGACTGTTGTACGAAAGATTTTTACTGTGAAACATTTCATGTATTAATCTTTTCCTATGTCCTGCTACTGTAGTGTAAATACCAAAAGAAAACAAAAGGCCCGCAGTTCTCAGAGCAGAGGGCTATAAAGGCACCTGTATTTTTAACTCTAATTTTTTACCGTGGTTGTAGAAATTTGCTTTAAAAAGAACCCTGCGTATGAAGAGAACTGTACAATTCGAATGTAAATTCGAAAGCTTTGTTACTGTAATGTTGACTGTTATAGTCCTTATTAATGTTGTACCCTGAATGCTACTTTGAAATAAATATTAATATATTTAGTTTGAATGCCAAACTCTCGATGCTTAGGTATGTATTGTAATGGATGTATCATTTACCTTGAATGTATGTATTGCTGAAAAATGGTGTTACATATTTTCATATGATCGAGTTTTATCTGTCAAAAATACATGCTTTTTAAACAGTCAAACTAAACTTGTAGAATCTTGGTGTGTCTATTTAGAGCAGGAGTGCCCAATACAGTAGACCCTTGAGTTACGAACCGTTTACCGTACGAACATTTCCGGTTAC
The DNA here is from genome assembly GCF_030014385.1 of Trichomycterus rosablanca. Taxonomy (NCBI): domain Eukaryota; kingdom Metazoa; phylum Chordata; class Actinopteri; order Siluriformes; family Trichomycteridae; genus Trichomycterus; species Trichomycterus rosablanca. The sequence goes on from NC_086007.1 coordinate 20,397,995, forward strand.
GAGCGACCTTTTTCAACTTAACGTACGAACAAATTTTGCATTACGAACCGAAATTCGTGAAACACGTGACGTCACGAACAAGTTGACTCCGACCGTCTCTCTCTCTCTCTCTATATACAGTGAGCGACAGCTGGCCAGAGTTTTTTTTGCTGTGTTTTCTTTATATTTTGTAAAATTCTATATTAAAATGGCCCCAAATAAGGTGCAGAGAAAGCTTAGTGGTGAGACTGGTTGTTGTATAATTACTCCTGCCAGTAGCTGTCACTGTGTATCAGACAGAGGGGACAGTGAGTGAGAGAGAAGAAGGAATTCGGCTCAGTAAAGTATTCTTTCTTTCGTGCAATTACACCTACAAAATACAACACTATTGAAATAAAGAAGGAAATAATAGAGAAATATGAGAGTTATTGTTGTTTCTGGTAGATACATTTTATAAAAAAAAAAAAATATTAAATATATATATTATGGTGTATGGTACAGCACACGTACTGTACTGAAATGTGATGTGTGTTTTTGATGTGCAGTACAGTACTACTGTGTATTGTTGTTTATTATTGTTTATTAGAGTAATGTCTATTCTATAATTTAGGATTAAGGGAAAATATAGTTCTATTTATAACTAAAAAGACCATTTAAGACATTAGAAAGGTTAGGTAAGGGGGGGGGGTTTGGGAGGTCTGGAACTGATTAATTCTATTTACATGATTTCTTATAGGAAAAATAGGTTTAACTAACAAACACTTTGAATTAAGAACATCCCTTCGGAACCAATTAAATTCGTAAGTCAAGGGTCTACTGTACATCGATTGTTGCCACATTTAATGTCAATCACTTTCACCTGTTTGAATGAGGCGCGACCTACCAGCGTGCACTGTGTTACTGACTGGTAGATCGCGCCTCATTCAAACAGGTCAAAGTGATTGACATTAAATGTGGCAACAATTTGCAATTTGTTACCATAGCTACACCTCAGCCCACCTAAAGCACCGCTAATCTATAAAGTTTTTCTTCATCAGTAGCCAGTTTGCGCCATTTTTGCTTTTTTCCTTTTGTAACCTACACTGTCTGTGAAGATGAGTGCACAACCAAGCACAAAGAAACCAAAAACGCTTCGATTCGGGCAAGACCACTGTGGAGACGGCTGTTTCATTCATACATAGAAGAAGCTGATGGAGAATATTCAGACCTCATGTTACATACAGAAATTTTAACTCTACAATCAGACATTTATATGAAGTCTAACATAAGAAAATGTGCCATATATTTGACAGCGTTTTTGGATCAACCTACTTGTGTGAATCAGCGTTAGTTACGTCTAAATATCGGTCCACCCTTACTGATGAACGCTTGGAAGCTGCTTGAGAATTGGCATCAGCAGCTACCGTCCAGACCAGAGATGGGGACTCGAGTCGCACGTAAGTCGCACACACAGCGACTTCAGACTCGACTCGGACTCGTTTCAAATGACTCGAACTCGACTCGTGACTCGCAAAAAAGGACTTGTGGAAAACAAAAGTCAGCAACATTAGTTATGTACTAATGGGCACTCAATGGGTAAATGTTCCAGCTTCCGTCGAAGTGATGAAGCGTCGCTCCCTACTTAAAATGGTGGAATACCCTACATAGTACACTTTACAGTAACAGATAATGTGAATAGAACGCTTCTACAGAATAGGCGCTAATGATTGAAAAAAAAAACGCTTTTTGAACCAGTCAGACCTTCTCATTTCAATTGTTAGTAAGAAATGCTGTTATTTGCATTTATTCAGTTTGCGTCACACAGATGATGTGTCAATGAAACGCTTGATTGGCTTTCTAACGAGTTCGTGTTTTACTTCACAACCGGGAAAAGTTTGGAGGTTTTTAATTAGAAGCACATTTACAAAATAACAGATTCTGTTCCTAATGGGACACACAGTTATAAATTTAATAGCATCTGGAAGAACATAAGCTAAGGTAAGCAGCGGTTATGTGTTTTGTGTAGATTATGTTAACTCATGACCTGACTCGGACTCGTATTTTGTGACTTGTGAACATCTCTGGTCCAGACTATATAAACCTGGCTGACCATTCAGTGTAAATCGTCACAATAAGGTTAGTGTGATTTTTCAGTTGCTTGCTCTATAATACTAAATATCAATATAGGCAACTCAAGCCTATTTAAAAAAGCTACAAAGCTTTTTCTAATTATGATTAGGCCAATGACCTGTCGACTGAAATAGTAGCTCTCAAGCCACGAATTTAGAGTGTCTCCCGAGTCAGAAGGTTCTAGAAACTCAGACGCTTTTTGCTAAATCCACCACTAGGGGGAGTAACGGTCAAATAAATAAACCAAAAACGTTAGTGTAAAATATTATATAAGCTTCAAAGATAGATTTAGCAACGTATGATGTTAGTTTTATCGTTTACGTTTAATTTATCATTATAAAAAGTACCTATATTTATTATTTAATTAATAATACAACCCCAAATGAGAAAAAAAAATGGGACAGTAGTTTCTTACATTTACTTTGACTTTTACTTCATTGCAGACAGGATGAACCTGAGATATTTCATTGTTTTATCTGGTCAACTTCATTTCATTTATTAGTAAACATCCATTCCTGCATTTCAGGCCTGCAACACATTCCAAAAAATGTTGGGACAGTAAAGCATTTACCACTTTGTAATCTTGCCATTCCTTTTCACCACACTTAAATGACGTTTTGGCACAGAGGATACCAAGTGATTTAGTGTTTCAGCTTTTATTTTGTCCCATTCTTCCTGCAAACATGTCTTAAGATGTGCACCAGTACAGGGTCTCAACACATTCTCTATTAGGGACAGGACAGGACTGCAGGCAGGCCAGTCCAGTACCCGTACCCTTTTCTTCCGCAGCCATGTCTTTGTAATGTGTGCAGCATGTGGTTTTTGCATCGTCTTGTTGAAAAATGCATGGACGTCCCTGGAAAAGATGACGTCTTGAAGGCAGCACATGTCACATGTTGCTCTGAGATCTCAATGTACTTTTCTGCATTAATGCTGCCATCACAGAAGTGTAAATGACCTTTGCTAAGGGCACTGACACAGCCCCATACCATGACAGACCCTGGCTTTTGGACTTGTTCCTGATAACAGTCTGGATGGTCCTTTTCGTCTTTGGTCCGGAGCACACGGCGTCCATTTTTTCCAAAAAAGACCTGAAACGCTGATTCATCTGATCACAATACATGTTTCCACTGTGTGATGGTCCATCCTAGATGCCTCAAAGCCCAGAGAAGTCGACGCCGCTTCTGGACATGGTTAACATAAGGCTTCTTTTTTGCACAGTAAAGTTTTAAGTGGCTTTACACACTGAAATTCCTTCAGATTCCTTGAATCGTTTAATGATATTATGCACTGTAGAGGGAGAAATATGCAAATCCTTCCAATTTTTCTTTGAGGTACATTGTTTTTAAACATTTCAATATTTTTTTCATGCATTTGTTGACAAGCTGGAGATCCTCTGATCATCTTTGCTCATCAAAGACTCAGCCTTTCCTGGATGCTGCTTTTGTACCAAACCATGATTACAAGCACCTGTTTGGAATCACATCATTATTTAGTTTTTTCACCTCTAGTTCTAAATTGCCCCTGTCCCAACTTTTTTGGAATGTGTTGCAGGCCTGAAATGCAGGAATAGAGGTATATTACCAAATGAAATGAAGTTGAGCAGACAAAACATGAAATATCTTGGTTCATCCTGTCTGCAATCAAATAAAAATCAATGTAAGGAACACTGCATTATCCTTTAGTACCACAATTGTATCACTCCTAGAAATTCATACAAGATTAAACTAACAGAAGTAAATTTCCATTCATATTTTATGTTCCCCTGAGTAAGCAGAAACATTTTAATGCTCGACCATGTTTATGCTGTTGCTTTGGGTTCTAGTAATGTGAGCCAGAAATAGCTGTGAATCAGAAACCATGACGATGGAATCATGATTCTCCAGTTTTTCTTGGAAATGATTTTGGTGATAAATTAAATTTTTTAAGCCACCCAGGATTATAAAACCAAGCACGATGGTTTCTGTGCAGCTATATTATTTATATGATCGCAATTTTTTAGATGCAGTTTTAAGTCTCTTATTTTATGGTATTAAACAGTGTATCTTAAAATCCTGTTAAAATATTCAGTCATTCATTCATTGTCTGTTTTACCAGGGTCTTAATGGGTACAATTCACTGAGGAAAAGAAGAAAACACCCCAGACAGGTCACCAGTACATCACAGGGCAAACACACACACCTAGGCAGACTTTAGCATCTCCAGTTAACCTGACTGCATGTCTTTGGACTGTGGGAGGAAACCAGATCATCTGGAGGGAAGCCAAGCAAACACAGGGAGAACATGCCACACACAGAAAGAATCTCCAATACTCCATGTTCAACTATGAATTAAATAAATGAATTATTATGAACATGAGTAATATTCTTTTAAATGGAGTGATATTCAGGTAGGTTCAAGCATCATACACTATATGGTGAAAAGTATTGTAACACCCCTTCTAATTATTATATTCATGTGTTTCATGCTCAATTGCTATCAGGTGTAATACATCAATTGTATAAAGATTAGATAGCTAGACAGACAGACAGACAGATATAATGGTATACAAATAGATAGACAGACAGACAGATAAACAGATAGATAAACAGATAAAAATAGATAGACATATAGATTGACAGACAGACAGAAAGATAGATAGACAGACAGACAAATATATGGATACACAGACAGATAGATAGACAGATAGATAGATAGATAGATAGATAGATAGATAGATAGATAGATAGATAGATAGATAGATAGATAGATAGATAGACAGACGGATGGTTTATAAGATAGATAGACAGACGGACAGATAGATGGATATACAGATAGACAGACAGATAGATGGATGTACAGATAGACACAGACAGACAGATATACAGACAGAGACAGAAAGATGGATATACAGATAGACAGACAGATAGATGGATATACAGATAGACAGACAGATAGATGGATGTACAGATAGACACAGACAGACAGATATACAGACAGACAGATAGACATACAGATGAATATACAGATAGACAGATAGACAGACACACAGACAGATAGATATACAGATAGACAGACAGATAGATGGATATACAGATAGACAGACAGACAGAGAGATAGAAAGACAGATAGATGGATATACAGATAGACAACTAGACATATAGATAGACAAACAGATAGATAGACAGACAGATAGATAGACAGACAGACAGATAGGTAAATGGATATATAGATAGACAGACAGACATATAGATAGACAGACAGATAGATGGACGGACAGACAGACAGATAAGTAGATGGATATACAGATATATAGACAGACAGACAGACAGCTAGACAGACAGATAGATATACAGATAGACAGACAGATAGCCAGACAGACAAATGGATATACAGATAGACATACAGACAGGCAGATAGATAGATAGATAGACAGACAGACAGACAGATTGATATACAGATAATAGGTAGACGGACGGACGGGTAGTTAGACATAGTTTTATGTTGTATATAGTGACACAATCCTCCTTATAAATCATTTGCTTTCCTAATCCACACACAAGTTGGGGTGTCAGAGTAGTGCAACTGATAGTGGGTGGTAAATTAACAGAAAAGATAAACAATGTACTATTATAAAAGATCTAGCCAACTAAATCAGTAGCAACAAACCCTGAATAACTTAAGTGTGATGTCAATATGGTTAGTTGCCTAGCAACAGTGTTAATACATCTCTGGCTGATTGTTTAATATTTTGTCTGTTTACGGTCCCATGTTTCAGCCACAATTATACAAGTTCAGTTGAAGAGCAACATATGTTCAGTGTTTCCCCCAAACTAATCCATGTGGATCTCTTAAAACCGGTGTCTTAAATGTATTCGAGTAGGAAAATGTGTTTATACACAAGGACGTCAGTGTCTATCAAACATCTGTTCTGCCACTTTGGTATTAATTAAACCACGTATACTGATCAGCCATAACATTAAAACCACCTCCTTGTTTCTACACTCACTGTCCATTTTATCAGCTCCACTTACCATATAGAAGCACTTTGTAGTTCTACAATTAATAACTGTAGTCCATCTGTTTCTCTACATACTTTTTTTAACCTGCTTTCACCCTGTTCTTCAATGGTCAGGACCCCCACAGGTTCCCCACAGACACCGACATGGTGGTGGTATGTTAGTGTGTGTTGTGCTGGTATAAGTGGATCAGACACAGCAGCGCTGCTGGAGTTTTTAACCACCTCACTGTCACTGCTGGACTGAGAATAGTCCACCAACCAAAAACATCCAGCCAACAGCGCCCCGTGGGCAGCGTCCTGTGACCACTGATGAAGGTCTAACTCAAACAGCAACAATAGATGAGCGATCGTCTCTGACTTTACATCTACAAGGTGGACCAACTAGGTAGGAGTGTCTAATAGAGTGGACACTTTTAAAAACTCCAGCAGCACTGCTGTGTCTGATCCACTCATACCAGCACAACACACACTAACACACCACCACCATGTCAGTGTCACTGCAGTGCTGATAATGATCCACCACCTAAATAAAACTTGCTCTGTGGTGGTCCTGACCATTAAAGAACAGCATGAAAGGGGGCTTACAAAGCATGCAGAGAAACATATGAACTACAGTCAGTAATTGTAGAACCACAAAGTGCTCCTATATGGTAAGTGGAGCTGATAAAATGGACAGTGTGTGTAGAAACAAGGAGGTGGTTTTAATGTTATGGCTGATCAGTTTCTTTTAGGCTTATATAAAATAATGAGGTTGTTTTTGACACCTATATACTAAAAATAACACAAATATATTATAAAAGCTGAAATAGATACATGTGGATGCTTTCAGAGTTTTACACAAATGCAGGTTCGTCTCATATGCACACTTTGATGATGTCTTACTGCATTGCTCAAGTAAAGCGCTAAACAAAGCCGCTGTTCACTGTTAATTTGTAATTAAACAAATACATTTTCAGAAAACAAACAGAACACGTTGAGTTTCCGGGAAACTTTGAGTTTAAGGGTACAATTTTCTTGATTAAGGGCGTTGAGTTTTGAGGACGTTGAGTTACAAGGTACCACTGTAGCAGAGATGTTCACAAGTCACAAAATATGAGTCCGAGTCGAGTCACGAGTCTTTAGGCTAGAGTCCGAGTCAAGTCACGAGTCAATATAATATATACAAAACATATATTGGAAATGTAATGTAGAAACAAACAAATAATATGTACTTTCAAATAAAAAACAACAGATTAGCGACTGTATTTTGCCGTTTTACTTCGTGCCTTTACTTTCCTAGGTACCAGTAAACTGACGGTTTGTTTTCATTGCTAATCACGGCACAGCCGCCCAAACACAGCAAAAAATCCATAATACTGCTTACCTTAGCTTATGTTCTTCCAGATGCTATTACATTTATTTTGTAAATGTGCTTCTAATTAAAAACCTCCAAACTTTTCCCGGTTGTGAAGTAAAACACGAACTCGTTAGAAAGCCAATCAAGCGTTTCATTGACAATCATCTGTGTGACGCTGCAAACTGAATAAATGCAAATAACAGCATTTCTTACTAAAATTACAATCAGGTCTGACTGGTTCAGAAAGCGGTTCTTATAATCATTAGCGCCAATTCTGTAGGAGCGTTCCATTCACATCTGTTACTGTGAAGTGCATTACGTAGGGTATTCCACCATTTAAAATAGGGAGTGACGCTCCATCACTACGCCGGAAGCTGGCTGGAACATTTATCCATTGTGTGTTGCGGGTTAAGACGGCCGGAGCGTTATTAGAGAGCAGAAAATGACACGATCAGAACGATGTCGGATCATGTATATATTAGGGATGTAACGATTCACCACAATACAGTTAATAACCGATTCAAAAATTCCACAATTCAAATCGATTCGACATGTAAAATGAATCGATATTCACTTTAAACAGCAGAGGGCGCTGGCGCTATTCACCTCGCCTTGTTGAACGTCAATGGCGCTATTGGTCTTAATTCAAAATTGTTTTGCATAGTTTGTACTTACCTCAAATATAAAAGGGCATTCATTATTTAGATAAATAAAAGATAACCACAAATACACTTTTATTTTCTTTTTTTAAGAAAAATAATAAAAGGAAACTTAATAATAATAATAATAAATAATAATAATTTGTCTTCAATTTTAGTTTTAAAAAAATTGGGGAAAAAATCGTATCGTGAAACCAGTATCGTGAATCGCATCGTGTCGTGGGTAGAGTGTATCGTTACATCCCTAGTATATATATATATATAATTGTCACACGTAACTAATGTTGCTGACTTTTGTTGTCCACAAGTCACGAGTCGAGTCCAAGTCATTTGAAACGAGTCCCAGTGGAGTCTGAAGTCGCAGATTCGAGTCCCCATCCATTTTGAAGTAATAAACATACGCTACTACAGTGCTTAACTGTTTATTTCACCCAAAAAAAGACAGACCTGGTGATGATGTTTAACACATTGGTACAAAAAAGACGACGCAAACATAATGTCTCGGCATACCATTTTTCCACCAATGGAAAAATCGCAAGCACATTCTCCTGCCTTCAACACTGACAATCCTTTTATTACAGTTCTGTGTACAAAATTCCACTCCTGTTCACGATGGTACAAAACGCAGTCCCGGCTTCGGACCACCGAGCTACGAGATCTCGTACACCGACGCCCAAGGAATTGCACAATACAAAGGCATGAAAATAAAACAAAATCAAATCAACAACATCAAAATACATAATGCATCTTTAAAAGCTAACGTTCCTTGAATACTTCCTGTGCTAGACACTGTATTTTCTTATAACAGAATCACAGATTTATGTCGCTAGGAAAAAGTCTGGTAGGTGTTACGTGACCAAAAAAAAAAATGGAATTAAAATTTCAAGAATGAAACAAAACAAAAAAAAACATTCATAGGCCACAATTGTGACGGTAAAACACTGAAGGCCAAAAGTTCTCCGTATAGTGGTTCCGGCTCATCGACCTTTGAGAGAATGACGCGTGTTTGTAGACGGGGTCAGAGTCTTTTCTTGTGAATGTCTGAGGAAGTATGGAGGTCCCAGCGGGGTTATATGGGTCCACCATGGTCCCGCTTGATTTGTTTCTGCTTCACCCTGTAACACAACAGAGACTGACTAATGATACTTGTAAATAAAACAATGATGTGAGGTGGATGATGATATTTCATAAAATTTCTGCCGTCCGGCTGCATCTTTTTACCCGCACGAGGCGAGTTCATATGCGGATCAGCTCTGTGTACGGGGAGCCACAACCTGATCAACTTATTATCCCTCGTCTCTGTGCAGGCGGCATCAATCAGCCAGCACAGGTTGTAATTGCATCAGTTATGAGGTCCCCATAGGGCTTCCCACCCTGAATGAACTACAATCCAATCGTTGTTTATGTAGGCGCCCAGCCCTACAGTAGCATTTGCGACTTTTTAATAAATATTTTCCATTATCCCTGTTTTTTGAATTATACGCACAACAGGTAATCCATGGAGGCCCCACCTCACAACTTCGAGGAGTTAAAGGATCTGCTGCTAACATCTTGGTGCCAGATACCACAGCACACCTTCAGGGGTCTAGTGGAAATGCTGTACTGTGATTATTATTGTGACTACAGGTTAATAAAAGGGTCACTTACTTCTACAGATGTGTTCCCTCCTTTTCCTCTCTTCTTAACTTGGGTTTGGTTTCTCTGAAGACTTCTGTAGCTGAAAAACAGATAAAGATACATTAAAACATAACATGACTAACATGTAACATCAGTGGCTACTAATATACCACCAAGGGCTTTTCCGCCCCTGTTCTGTGCCTAGAGAGCATTGTACCACAGCCTTAACCTGGATCGTGTGTATGGTGGGTCCACACGATCTGCTGCTCCTACTAGATGTGAAGGAAACCTGGCGTGTTTGCACCAAAAATGTCCAGAACTTACAATGGACTTTATCACTCTAATATATAACTCCAATTATTTTTCTGCTAGTTATAACTTTCAGTTCAATTTAATTTTGTGTTTGTATGATTTGTGTAAATCCTCCAGGCCACCCAAGAAGGATGGGTCCCTGCTGAGTGTGGTTCCTCTCAAGGTTTGTTCCTGTAATTTTAAGGGAGTTTTTTCTTCCCACTGTCGCCCTCAGCTTGCTCAATAGGGGTTTTTGGTCTGTTGGTCCTGGTGTCTGTACAGTTGCTTTGAGACAATGTTCATTGTAAAAAGTTTTAAATAAATAAATTTGACTTGACTTGACCTTTTAGGGGCTGAGTCTGGCCGGGTTACATGGGCTGTCCGGCCACTGGGTGCTCTTAGTTGCACACTACCCCCAGGCCTGGCTCCAGTGGAAAGTCTACATACAAGACAAGTTGGCAGACTACTTCCAATGATCCTGTCTGCAGGAGTCTGGCTTGCTCTTGTAAGGTAGAGGAACCAACCCATACAGTTATGGATGAGTATAACAGTCACTATAAAGCTCTTCTGCTGCCAATGTTTGTCTATGATTTATGCTCCTCTAAGCAACTTGGCGGAAATAGCTTGGCATTCTCGCTATACAGCAAGGTAACCTGTCTCATCACAAGCATTTCAATGTACACAGTGTCTCATGGTAAAAACAACTTCTGATCTAGTGATATCCTGCACGTATTGCTCATTGCCCATCAAAAGTCGGTTCTGTTTAAAACAACTACATACCAGAACCAGCTAGTAACCTGGTAGTCAAGTCTTACTGACAGAGACAGACAAAGGATAATTTTAGAATGCCAGAAAAGTACATTTACATTTGTAATCTGTCTATACACCTGTAAGTAGCTTGTGAATCCTAGTGACTCATCAGACCAGACCACCTTCTTCCATTACTTTGTGGTCCAGTTCCGATGCTCATGTGCCTATTGTTGACGCTTTCGGCAGTGGACATGGGTCAGCATACGCCCCATACGCAACAAACTGCAATGAACTGTGTATTCTGACACCTTTCTATCAAAACCAGCATTAACATCTTCAGCAGTTTGAGCTACAGTAGCTCGTCTGCTGGATCGGACCACACGGGCCAACCTTCGCTCCCCACGTGCATCGATGAGCCTTGGCCGGCCATAAATCTGTCGCTGGTTTACCACTATCTACCAATAGATACTGACCACTGCAGACCGGGAACACCCCACAAGAGCTGCAGTTTTGGAGATGCTCCGACCCAGTCGTCTAGCCATCACAATCTGGCCCTTGTCAAACTCGCTCAAATCCCTAACACATCAACTTTGAGGATAAAATGATCACTTGGTGCCTAATATATCCCACCTACTAACAGGTGCCGTGATGAAGAGATAATCAGTGTTATTCACTTCACCTCTCAGTGGTCATAATGTTATGCCTGGTGAGACAGACAAGAAATCAGTGAGAAAGCATTTCAAATATTCACTGGACAGTCAAAAAGCATCCCAATCCCTTACCCTAAACAAACGACCGAAAGAAATAAGCCCAACCGTTTTAGCAACAGGGTTAGGGTTAGGGTTTAGGGTTAGATGAATTTTTGAATCATTAAAGTCAAGAATTATAAAAGGATGTCAATAATAGTTGCAAGCCAGCGCTCATCAGCAGCACCAATATTTCTATAAAACATAAAGATCAGCCCTGTTATATTTAAAGCAAGATTATAAAAGAAAAAAAGTAATCCTTTTCAAATCAAGCATACCTGTGTTTGCTCTTTAAGAAAGTCAGGTAGCTGAAATTCACCTTTAAACACCTGGAACAAAAACAAAGAGCTGATTTTAGAAGCTGGGAAACAAGTCCAGTCACTACAAGAGCTCTTTTCTTACATCTAGAGCAAACCAATATGTGACATGGATACAATTATCCACCCTAAATGATCCAATTCTTTTACCGCAGAAAGCGTCCCTCAACATCTGTATCCAATCTATTCTAGAATCCAAGAAGTGGCCTGTCAGTATAATGGCAGCTACAATTGAAATCAAATGTGGCACCAAAGAGCCAATAAAGCAGCTGCATTTGGAAATGATAATAAACAATATAAATATCCACATAACATTTTAAACAATAAAAGAGGCATTGTGTAAATAACAGGCATCTTATGAAAGACACCCATTTTCCCAAAGCAATCCTCAGTTCCCAATGTGTCAAACAGGCCAAACCCAAAGTTTAAACCTCAAGTCAGCCAAGTGTAAGTGGTTCATTTGAGAATCAGCACTCCCAAAGGTGTTCAGTAGGGCTTTAGATCATGGTCCAGTACAGGCCACAAGAATTCATGTACCATAAACTAGTCAAACTACGTCTTTATGATTAAAAGGCAGATTTATGATGGAACAGAAGGTGCCAACCTGTTAAAACAATCAGAATTATCTAAAATAATACAATATGGGTGTACCTAACAGCCATCTTTTAAAAGACACCCATTTTCCCATCACTAGGAGGACACTGTGTAGCAATCCTCAGTTCCCACTGTGTCGAACAGGCTGAACCCAAGGTTTAAACCTCAAGTCAGCTAAGTGTAAGTGGTTCATTTAAGAAATCAGCACTGTCAAGAGTTCACAGAGCCAAATCTTCCCAAAGGTGTTCAGTAGGACTTTGGATCATGGTCCTGTACAGGCCACAAGAATTCATGTACCATAAACTAGTCAAGCCAGAAGGCAGATTTATGATGGAACAGAAGGTGCCAACCTGTTGCCACAATCAGAATGATCAAAATTCTTTCAAACCATTTTCCCATCGCTGGGAGGATATTGAGTAGCAATTCTCAGTTCCCAACGTGTCGGACTGGCCCGACCCAAAACCTCAAGTCAGCCAAGTGTAAGTGGTTCATTTAAGAAGCAGCACTGTCAAGATTTCACAAAGCCAATTCTTCCCAAAGGTGTTCAGTAAGCCACAAGAATTCCTGTACCATAAACTAGTCAAACCACGTCTTTATGATTAAGGGGCAGATATATGGTGTGAACAAAATGGGCCAACTTGTTGCCACGATCAGAATTACACAACTGGGTGTAACTAAAACACCTGAACTCAATAATAAATAGAAGAACACAGAAGCTCCTGATCAAACATCATCTGACACCGTTTACTAGTGGTATAAAAGAAATACAATTTATAATGTAATGTAATGAGATTTTTAACCTTTGCCAACTTTCCCAGAGCCCCTGCCTCTAGGTCTTTAACTGCAAGTTCACATGTGACTCACGACTGAAGCAATAAAAGCAATAGTATAAAAACAGCTAATGAAAACACGACTGGCAGATGGAAAAAGGGACACGTAGGTGGCTAAAAATAGCTAAAAAAAAAGTCAATTATACTTTCCAAAAACTAGAATTTAACAACACTTCACTCAGCAAAATGGAGAACAGGCTGCCGCTGGGAAACCTGAGCCGCTCGGTTGTTTTATTTTCCACTACTGTAGGAGCCACTGCTGGGGCCAGTCGGTCATTAGATCTCCACAGAGTCTGATTCTGACAAATTCCATCAGTCAGACTTCAAACCCCTTAAGAGCATGAGGGAGTTTAGAAGCAAGGACATAGTAGAAGGGAGTTCTCTTGCATGTCTCTTTGAGTTCACTTTACCTCTAACCAATTAAAAAAGTACAATCATGAATCATAACACACAATGTCATTGATTAACCAGTTAGCCAATGAGTATGTGTACGTCCTATCCCAACCAAAGATGGTTCCAAATTTAGCAAAGAAACAAAGTAAGGCAGCCAAAAGACTTCAGGCTGAGCTGGAAACATCTGGAATGAGGGTTACAATCCATATCATACTGAACAAAACAGGGTACTTTTGGCAAAGCCCAAAGAGAACCCCACTGCTTACAGAAATTAATAATAAGAGCGACTAAATTTTGCCAAAACAAACCACAATCCTTCTGGGAACAATGTTCTATGGACAGATAAAACCAAACTTGAGCTCCTCAGCAATGTAAACCAGCATTAAGTTTATAGACAGCAAAATCAAGCCTATAAAGAAAGGTGCACCCTATCTACAGTGAAACATTGTGGAGGATCCATACTGTTTTGGGGCTGCTTTGCTGCCTCTGGAACCAGATGATCGGAGGAGTATTAGCGCTGAGATTCTGAACTCCTCGTTCGAAACTCGGTGTTGCCACCGGTCGGCTGGGCGCCATCTAGCGGGCATAATTGGCAGTGCCTCCAGCAGACACAGCAATATACCCACCTCGGCTGCAATTAGGGATCCCTCAGCAGCGGAAGACAAATTGACTATGAATATTGAAAATGCATAAATAAAATAGAAAAACAAAAATAAAGGCATAATAAGAGCGACTACATTTTTCCAAAACATACAAAGACAAACCACAATCCTTCTGGGAAAATGTTCTATGGACAGATAAAACCAAACTAGAGCTCTTTGGACATGCATAAAAGCATTATGTATATAGACAACAAACTGAAGCCCATAAAGAATGGTGCACCCTATCTACAGTGAAACATTGTGGAGGATCCATACTGTTTTGGGGCTGCTTTACTGCCTCTGGAACTAGAGGATCAGAGGATTATTAGAGCATTTTAGAGTAAAATGTGCTCCCAAACCTAGAACACTAGGTTTGTGTCCAAAAGTACACAGTTTTAAACTGGCCAGGAAAAAGTCCTGATCTCAATCCAATAAAAAAATCTGTAGAGAGAGCTCAAATCTGCTATTGGGAAAAGGAACCCTGCAAACATTCAAGAGTTTGAGAGAACTGCAGCAATAGAGCGAAATAAACTACCAGCTAAAAGGTGCAAGAAGTTCACAGATGGCTACAATGTTAACATTTAGGGGATTTTATTGTTGCCAAAGGTTGTGCAAGTAAGTATTAAGGAAGACACCTTTAATCCTGTCCATCATTTTTATTTTTTAAATGACCGCATGTATGTTGACAGGTCATAATTGTTGTTGGATGTGTTTGGACATGCTATTCAAATATTCTAATGTTACAAAGTTACAAGTTCCCTTATTTTTGAAGATATTGCCTTTTATACTAAACGAAGGTAGTGGTAGCTCAGCGGTTAAGGTACTGGTCTAGTAATCAGTTGCCAGTTAAAGACCCACCACCACCGAGTTGCCACTTTTGGGCCCCTGAGCAAGACTCTTAACCTTTAATTGATCATTGTAGTCAAATTGCTAAATTTTAGATGCCGAAATGACTCAATTGGGAGAGTGTTAGTCTGAAGATCCAAAAGTCTGTGATTCAATCTGGGGTTGAAGCACTAAAAGCCAAAGAAAGACCTGAAGTCAGTGGTTTGAAATGTGTTGACTTCACTTTCTGGACTGACAGTAGCTCAGTGGATATGGTACTGGAATAGTAATCAGAAGGCTGCCGGCTCAAGACCAACTGCAGCCAAGTTGCTACTGTGGGCCACTGAGCAAGGTACTTAACTCTCAGTTGGTCAAATTGTATTGGATAAAAGCAGCTGCTAAAGGTTGCAAATGTAATCAAGGGTGCCAATAATGGTGACCAAAACACCCTGTTTGACAGGACACTTTCTTCACCACATTCTTGCTAATCTGCTGAGTGAATTTGCTTTGATTGGCCTAGCACAGCTTCAAGAGATGCGTGTTACGGTTCTCAAACCTAATCACCAAGAGCCGTCCAGAACTGACCCCACCGGTGACGGAGTGCTTCCAGGATCAAGCTGCTTCCTCTTAGAACCTCTAAGTCAGAAAGGAATGTGGTCGTAATAAATTCCAACACGCACGGAGAGCGTAGCATTTCATAACGCTCCAAAAGTACAGGACAAGGTCAGAACACTCCTAATGAAAAACTGTCAGGATAGAAGATGGGAGGGCTGTGAACAATCAGGATTGTAAATCTAGGAAGAACTACACTGATCAGCCATAACATTAAAACCACCTCCTTGTTTCTACACTCACTGTCTATTTTATCAGCTCCACTTACCATATAGAAGCACTTTGTAGTTCTACAATTACTGACTGTAGTCCATCTGTTTTTCTACATATCTTTTTTAACCTGCTTTCACCCTGTTCTTCAATGGTCAGGACCCCACAGGACTACCACAGGGCAGGTATTATTTAGGTAGTGGATCATTCTCATGAAATGGTGGTGGTGTGTTAGTGTGTGTTGTGCAGGTATGAGTGGATCAGACACAGCAGCGCTGCTGGAGTTTTTAAATACCGTGTCCACTCACTGTCCACTCTATTAGACACTCCTACCTAGTTGGTCCACCTTGTAGATGTAAAGTCGGAGACGATCGCTCATCTATTGCTGCTGTTTGAGTTGGTCATCTTCTAGATCCTCATCAGTGGTCACAAGACGCTGCCCATGGGGCGCTGTTGGCTGGATATATTTTTGGTTGGTGGACTATTCTCAGTCCAGCAGTGACAGTGATGTGTCTTACCCACTCATACCAGCACAACACACACTAACACACCACCACCCTGTCAGTGTCACTGCAGTGCTGAGAATGATCCACCACTCAAATAATACCTGCTCTGTAGTGGTCCTGGGAGAGTCCTGACCATTGAAGAACAAAGCATGCAGAGAAGCAGATGGACTACAGTCAGTAATTGTAGAACTACAAAGTGCTCCTATATGGTAAGTAGAGTTGATAAAATGGACAGTAAGTGTAGAAACAAGGAGGTGGTTTTAATGTTATGGCTGATCAGTGTATATGATTGGTTTCTGGAAGCTTCTCTCATGTAACCATGGAATGCAAGGTCTTAATCCAGAACCTGGATATCTGGAGGCCAGATTTATTCACTACTTGTAAGGCTCTGTTATTGCTAATTAGACACAGACGGCAGTGTAAGAAGATATTCTGACAGAAGGAGCCCAGAAACACCCTCCTCCCTCCCCCCCACAAAAAACACACCAACCCTAAAACCTCATGGCAAGGCTGATTGAGATTCCTTATCTTCTAAGACCAAACAGTGATGCAGCCGTAATCTAAAATCAACCATTCACAGCTTGTTTATCACAAGATGATGAGAAGGCTGCCAATACAAACACTGGAGTTACCAGTGTACCTCACAAGAATCCTTAAGGGAAGCATACTGGAACAACAGTGTAGTTCTGGTTTTGCATAACTTTAAGATCCAGGGTTTAATTCTTAGCTCAATTAACTGGGTAGGTGGGACATGGCATGGCATAACTCTATGACCACTAACAGGTGAAGTGAATAACACTGATTATCTCTTCATCACGGCATTTGTTAGTGGGTGAGTTTGACAAGGGCCAAATCGTGATGGCTAGACGACTGGGTCAGAGCATCTCCAAAACTGCAGCTCTTGTGGGGTGTTCCCACAAGTGTTCTGCAGTGGTCAGTATCTATCAAGAGTGGTCCAAGGAAGGAACAGTGGTAAACCTGCAACAGGGTCATGGGTGGCCAAGGCTCATCAATGCACATCAGGCTACTGTAGCTCAGATTGCTGAAGAAGTTGATGCTGGTTCTGATAGAAAGGTGTCAGAATACACAGAGCATCACAGTTTGTTGTGTATGGGGCTGCACAGCCGCAGACCAGTCAGGGTGCCCATGCTGACCCCTGTCCACCGGCAAAAGCGCCAACACACGTGAGCATAGAAACTGGACCACGGAGCAATGGAAGAAGGTGGCCTCGTCTGATGAATCTTCTGATTCTGATAGTCTTCTTTTACATCACGTGGATGGCCGGGTGCGTGTGCATCGCTTACCTGGTGAACACATGGCACCAGGATGCACTATGAGAAGAAGGCAAGCCAGCAGAGGCAGTGTGATGCTTTGCTTTGGGCAATGTTCTGCTGGGAAACCTTGGGTCCTGCCATCCATGTAGATGTTACTTTGACACGTACCACCTACTTAAGCATTGTTGCAGACCATGTACATCCTAATATGGAAACGGTATTCCCTGATGGCTGTGGCCTCTTTCAGCAGGATAATGCGCCCTGCCACAAAGCAAAAATGCTTCAGGAATGGTTTGAGGAGCACAAAGACGAGTTCCTCCTCCAAATTCTCCAGATCTCAATCCAATCGAGCATCTGTGGGATGTGCTGGACAAACAAGTCCGATCCATGGAGGCCCCACCTCACAACTTACAGGAGTTAAAGGATCTGCTGCTAACATCTTGGTGCCAGATAGCTCAGCACACCTTCAGGGGTCTAGTGGAGTCCATGCCTCGACGGGTCAGGGAAGTAAGGTGGCCATAATGTTATGCCTCATCTGTGTATGACAAGGAGGTGAGTAGGTAGTCCTTCAGTTATGGCTTCTTATAAGGATTTTCAGATAATACAGTAAAGCAGGAAGAGGGAGTCTAAGACAGAGAGGAGCTTGGACTTTGTCCAAATCCACCAAATGTGAATGTCATAGCCAGTCAAATCCTATCAAACATGCCACTCTACTTTCAGGAGAAATAACTCGAAAATTACTTGACTCCATTACAGCCCCTCCTTAAAAGGGATCCTCTGTTCTAAGCTCGTGTCAAAAGCAGATTCAGGTTTTGGCAGGACCGGCTTTTACAATCGGAAGAAAACACTGGAGACACCCAGTGTCACAAATTAGCTGTGATGACTCAGATTGACGAGACAAAGCCTGTCGACGTGCAACTATTATGTAAGCACTAAAGACAGCAGCAACAAGCAAGGTGAAATCTTATGAAGCCGGGTGTTCAGGTGTTCCAATCACTTCCATGGCCACAGGTGTATAAAACCAAGCACCTAGGCATGCAGACTGCTTCTACGAACATTAGTGAAAGAATGGGTCGCTCTCAGGAGCTCAGTGAATTCCAGCGTGGTACCGTGATAGGATGCCACCTGTGCAACAAGTCCAGTTGTGAAATTTCCTCGCTACTAAATATTCCACAGTCGATTGTCAGTGGTATTATAACAAAGTGGAAGCGATTGGGAACGACAGCAACTCAGCCACGAAGTGGTAGCCAGGTAAAATGACAGAGCGGGGTCATCGGGTGCTGAGGCACACAGTGCGCAGAGGTCACCAACTTTCTGCAGAGTCTATCGCTACAGACCTCCAAACTTCATGTGGCCTTCAGATTAGCTCAAGAACAGTGCGTAGAGAGCTTCATGGAATGGGTTTCCATGGCCGAGCAGCTGCATCCAAGCCTTACATCACCAAGTGCAATGCAATGTGTCGGATGCAGTGGTGTAAAGCACGCGCCACTGGACTCTAGAGCAGTGGAGACGTGTTCTCTGGAGTGACGAATCACGCTTCTCTGTTTGGCAATCCGATGGACGAGTCTGGGTTTGGCGGTTGCCAGGAGAACGGTACTTGTCTGACTGCATTGTGCCAAGTGTAAAGTTTGGTGGAGGGGGGATTATGGTGTGGGGTTGTTTTTCAGGAGTTGGGCTCGGCCCCTTAGTTCCAGTGAAAGGAACTCTTAATGCTTCAGCATACCAAGAGATTTTGGACAATTTCATGCTCCCAACTTTGTGTGAACAGTTTGGGGATGGTCCCTTCCTGTTCCAACATGACTGCGCACCAGTGCACAAAGCAAGGTCCATAAAGACGTGGATGAGCGAGTTTGCTGTGGAAGAACTTGACTGGCCTGCACAGAGTCCTGACCTCAACGTGACAGAACACCTTTGGGATGAATTAGAGCGGAGACTGCGAGCCAGGCCTTCTCGTCCAACATCAGTGTCTGACCTCACAAATGCTCTTCTGAAAGAATGGTCAAAAATTCCCATAAACACACTCCTAAACCTTGTGGAAAGCCTTCCCAGAAGAGTTGAAGCTGTTATAGCTGCAAAGTGTGGGCCGACATCATATTAAACCCTATGGCAGGGGTCAGCAACCTATGGCACGCGTGCCAAAGCTGGCACTTGAAGCACGTTTGTGTGGCACTCTCTTTGGTAAGAGTAAAAAATGTATTTCATGCTCAGGGTTGCGCCTTATTAGTTGGATCCGTCCTTACACCCTATGCCATATGCTCACTCCCGACACCTTGATTAACCTTAACAACCATAAATTACTCCACCTTAACTGCCTCCACCTATGGCCAGTTAAGGTTGAGTAATTTATGCTAGTTAAAGTTAATCAAGGTGTCAGAAGTGAGTCAGCTTTTGAGTTTTGTGCAAAATGTGGTATAGCATGGCTATATAAAAGTGGATGTTTGTTCAATTCAACAAGACCTCAAGTGTGCGCTGCCATTTTGAGACAAAGCACCAAAGCTCATTTAAGGATGATGCTGACAAAATGGAATCAATCAAACAAGCAATTTCAAGGTACAAGAAACAGACGAGTGTTCTTCAAAAATTTAAGCCAGTAAGTTCACCTCATATACACCACAGATGGATCATCTTTGCAGAGAGTCAGGGACAAGGATCACACTGACATGTAAGATTAATTAACTGATTAATTGGTTTATGTCACATACATAGCAACAGTTTGTATTATATGACGTATTCCATGGCACACTTAGTACTTCATCTTCAACCTATTTTTTTCAATCGGCACAGAGTACAAAAAAGGTTGCCGACCCCTGCCCTATGGATTAAGAATGGGAATCACTCAAGTTCATATGTGTGTGAAGGCAGACGAGCGAATACTTTTGGCAATATAGTGTATCCTGTGGTAAGCTCTGGTGTACGTTCGACTCATGTGGTCTTAACCTGAAGCACGTATGGAAAAACAACTTCAGACAGAGGAATGTGGAGGAGACATACTTCTCCACAACCATCTATAGCTGTCACTGGCATTAAACGTCTTTTTATTTTGTTGTCAACAAATCCAATCCTGCCTGAGGAGCCATACTGTATCCATGTAACATTTTACATGCTTCAAGAGCTCAGGGTCTTCCTTGTTTGTTCTTTAAGCTAATGCTGGTGCTATTAGGTAAAAATGTCCACACAGGAAATACCTCAGGAGTAAAATAGGTTCCATCCACACGTCATGTCTGGATATGTCAGACAAAAAATGCATAGAACACCAGATGTTAAGGTTATTCTTTTCCACTCTTCTTTGAAGGCTTTCTACAAGATTTTGGAGTGTGTCTGTAGCATCTTTGGACCATTCCTCAAGAAGTGCATTTTGTCCACTTGGGGATTCTATAATCAATGAAAAAGTGTGCTTCTCTACACACATGATCGTCTCTTTTTACAAGTCAGTTAAGTATTATGCTCCCGATACAAATAAACTGTACATAGCAAACTCTAAAGACGCTCGGTTACACTAGCAATCAATGTTGAAGTCTAACCGGGAAAATTTAATAAGGCCCTACTTATAACAGACAAAAACAGTAATACTTTTTTATTTATTATAGTGACTTTACTGAAGATCAATCAAACGTAATCAGGAGTTACTTCAAGTTCAACAGGTTCACAAAATAGCTAGCAGAAGCAGCGTCGCAAAGCCTCATTCATCCAATTAACTGCAGAAACACATCATACCGACATGTAGATTTAATCATACCAGGTCCATCGTGCCAAATAATTCAGACTGACAGTTAAATTACTACGAGTGCTGCTCATACGGTATATTCACCGAGGAAAATAAGTCGTAAATTACTTCTACGGGAAACACCTCAGGCATGTATCTGCTAAAAAATGTACTATGACTGACTGGTACTGGATACAGCTGAAACTACCAAGATATTTAATATTCCTATTTAATAAAAAATAAACAGGTTTATGTAACTGTAAAATAATAAGCTACATAATGGTGCAAAGCTTGTCTAGCTTTATGAATATTCATTCAGGGTCGCAAATCAAATAAAAATGAAGTGTTCCTTACATTTACTTTTATTTGATTGCAGGCAGTTTGTATTGTCTGCTCAACTTCATTTCATTTATTAATAAACATCCATTCCTGCATTTCAGACCTGCAACACATTCCAAAAAAAGTTGGGACGGGGCAATTTAGGGCTAGTAATGAGGTGAAAAAACTAAATAATGATGTGATTCCAAACAAGTGATAGTAATCATAGTTTGGTACAAAAGCAGCATCCAGGAAAGACTGAGTCTCTGATGACCAAAGATGATCAGAGGATCTCCAGTTTGTCAACTAATGTGTGAGAAAATTATTGAAATATTTTAAAATAATGAACCTCAAAGAAAGATTGGAGGGGATTTGAATATTTCTCCCTCTACGGTGCATAATATCATTAAACGATTCAAGGAATCAGGAGGAATTTCAGTGCATTAAGGCCAAGGGCGCAAACTTAATCTGAACGCCCGTGATCTTCGATCCCTCAGACGGCACTGCATCAAGAACCTCCACTCAACAATAGCTGATATAACCACATGGGTGAGGGATTACTTTGGCAAACCTTTGTCAAGCACTACAATACAGAGTTACATGCACGAATGCTACTTAAAACTTTACTTATGTTAACCATGTCCAGAAGCGGCGTCGACTTCTCTGGGCTCGGAGGATGAACCGTCACACAGTAGAAACGTTTATTGTGGTCAGATGAATCAGCATTCCAGGTCTTTTTTTTTTTTTTTTTTTTAATGGACGCTGTTTGCTCCGGACCAAAGACGAAAAAGACCATCCAGACTGTTATTAGCAACAAGTCCAAAAGCCAGGGTCTGTCATGGTATGAGGCTGTGTCATTTACACTTTGAGGTCTTAGAGCAACATGTGCTGCCTTCAAGACGTCATCTTTTCCAGGGACGTCCATGCATTTTTCAACAAGACGATGCAAAACCACATGCTGCACACATTACAAAGGCATGGATGCGGAAGAAGAGGGTACGGGTACTGGACTGGCCTGCCTGCAGTCCTGACCTGTCCCCAATAGAGAATGTGTGGAGAATTTTGAAAGGAAAAATGTGACAACGACGACCCCGTACTGTTGCACATCTTAAGTGTGGTGAAAAGGAATTGCAACATTACAAAGTCGTAAACGCTTTACCGTCCCAACTTTTTTTGGAATGTGTTGCAGACCTGAAATGCAAGAAGTTGAACAGACAAAACATAAATTATCTCAGGTAATGGAATAAAATGGAATAAAAGTTTTCCACATTTTCCATACTGTCCCAACTTTTTCTGATTTGGGGTTGTAGCAAATGTAGAAGTGGAACACTTGAAAATTCACTGCCCGGCACATCAAATTGATGATTCCTCGACTAATAAAAACAATCATCGGGCCGACTGCCGTCGATGGAAACCAAACGGCTTGTTAATATGCGCCGTATCGCCCACGCCACAGAAGAGGAGCAATTTTAGCCGGCCAACTGGTGAGCACAGCTGGAGATCAGAATCAAAGCTGGATCTGTTTTCAGATGCTCTCGTTCTCTCCAATCAATCCTGAACGCTCTAATAAACATACAGCAATCTACCCAACGCCTTACATCCACGGGTCAGGCTGCGTTACCAAGGAAACCGGGCTCTGACCGGGCGATTTGAAAGATACAGTCGAGAAAAGCCTGCGGGATGAACGTAAACACTCCTGAAGAGCAGCCATAACATTATGACCACCTTCCTAACATTGTGTTGGTCCCCTTTTTGCTGCCAAAACAGTTGAATAGAGATCATGTAATGGTTGTTTGAGGTATGCATCAGGTATGTTTGTTAGGGCCTGTCTTGAAACCTAGTGAGCTCTCTACCCAAAAAAGCTGTCCCAATTCTTGGATGCCTTAAAATGCTGCCTACTGAGATGCCTTATTCTGAGCAATATTCTTCAGTCACAAAGGCAATACCAGCATTCAGTACAAAAACATACTATACTACAAATAGTACTACAAAAGTCATCTGTTTTTAAATATTAAATCCAACAGGATATTTAAAGAAAACAAAAGATATAATTACTACAGAAATACAGTACAGGAGCAGTTTTAATAACAATAAAAATTAGGATCATAATGATAAAAAACTGAATAAATAAATAAATAAACAACTAGGGTGGTAAATATAAAAATAACAAAATAAATAAATAAAGGAAATAAATAAAAATAAAATAATGGAAATTAATAAATAAATAAAAATAACAAAATAAATAAATAATGAATGAATGAAAATAAATAAATAAATAAAAATAACAAAATAAATAAATGAATAAATGAATAAATAAAAAAAATAATAATAATAAAAAAAAAAGGCCGCTCAGGTGGCGCAGCGGTAATAGCACACCAGAGCTGGGATTTCAAATACATCGTATAGAATCTAGAGCCATCCTGCAGGGCTGGTTGGCCACATGAACAACGATTGGCTGCTGTTCAGGGATGAAACAAGCAGGACCAGGGTTCCTTATAACTGGTGCAATTACGACCTCTGCTGACTGACCTCACTGTCACTGCTGAACTGAGAATAGTCCACCAACCAAAAATATCCAGCCAACAGCGTCCACTGTTGAAGGTCTAAAAGATGACCAACTCAAACAGCAGCAATAGATGAGCGCTCGTCTCTGACTTTACATCTACAAGGTGGACCAACTAGGTAGGAGTGTCTAATAGAGTGGACAGTGAGTGGACACTGTATTTAAAAACTCCAGCAGCGCTGCTGTGTCTGATCCACTCATACCAGCACATGTCAGTGTCACTGCAGTGCTGAGAATCATCCACCACCTAAATAATACCTGCTCTGTGGGGGTCCTGACTATTGAAGAACAGGGTGAAAACAGGTTAAAAAAGTATGTAGACAAACACATAGACTACAGTCAGTAATTGTAGAACTACAAAGTGCTCGCATATGGTAAGTGGAGCTGATAAAATGGACAGTTAGTGTATAAACAAGGTGGTTTTAATGTTATGGCTGATCAGTGTAATTGATTGGCAACCTTTTCAAACACTCTGAAAAACACCAGAGCCTTGGCAACAGATTGCTTGTCCAATCATAGCGGTCCAATGACTCATGAAGCCCATTATTAAAGGCACGTGCCAAGTCTAGTCACCGACCAACTGCAGTATCAGGCACTTCCCCAGAATTTGCTGACAACTGGGAAATTGAGCACAGAATCCCACTGAGTACAATATGCACTAAATCTACAGTAAGGATAGTTGGACAGTGGTAGCCTAGTGGGGTAGAGCTTTGGGCAGTTAATCAGGAGATTGTCAGTTCAAATCCAGGCTCTGGTATGCAGCCCTTGAGCAAGACCCTTAATCCGGTCTGCTCCAGGGGCGCCGTACACTGCCTGACCCTGTGCTCTGACCCCAGCTTCCAAACAAGCTGGGATAAGCGGTAAAAGGATTTGATTGTTCTGTACACATGTACACTGATTAAACCACCTCCTTGTTTCTACACACACTGTACATTTTATCAGCTCCACTTACCATATAGAAGCACTTTGTAGTGCTACAATTACTGACTGTAGTCCATCTGTTTCTATGCATGCTTTGTTAGCCCCCTTTCATGCTGTCCTTTAATGGTCAGGACCCCTACAGTACCACAGAGGAGGTATTATTTAGGTGGTGGATCATTCTCAGCACTGCAGTGACACTGACATGGTGGTGGTGTGTTAGTGTGTGTTGTGCTGGTATGAGTGGATCAGACACAGCAGCGCTGCTGGAGGTTTTAAATACCGTGTCCACTCACTGTCCACTCTATTAGACACTCCTACCTAGTTGGTCCACATTGTAGATGTAAAGTCGGAGAATATGTATTCGAAATTCGATTTGTCTTCTGCTGCCGAGAGATACCAGATTGCATCCGAGGAGAGCACGTCGCTGTACAGACACGTCTCTCAGACACATGCACGGCCCTCCTCTTCTCGCCCCTGCTTTCTGCACAGGCGTCTCTTCCACCAATCAGGGTCCTTATACAGCATTTGAAGACCCTGCAGATATGATAGCCAATTAAAATCTGCTGCAGGCACTGCCAATTATGCCCGCCAGATGGTGCCTAGCCGACCGGTTTAAGTTGCAAACCGAGGAGTTCAGAATCTCTGTGCTGGTGTGAGCCTTTTTTTTTTTTTTACCCCAATTGTTCCCCCCTTATCTAGTCGTGTCCAATTACCCTGATTGCGTCCTCTATACTGATTTGACTCTTCACCGCTGACTGTGGACGCCTCTCAACTGACATACGCCCCCTCCGGCACATACAGTCAGTACAGACTGCATTTTTCACCCTCACGAGTCGAGTTCATACACTTGACGGGCACTGTGTATGGAGGGCCACACCCCCATCAGCATTATTCCTCAGCCCTGTGCAGGCGCCATCAGTCAGCCAGCAGGGGCCGCAGTCGCACCAGTTATGAGGACCTACGATCCGACTTTCTTACCCTCTAACCCTGAACAACAGACACATCAAAGTGCGAATATGAGACTAATCTGCATTTGTGTAGAATAACCACAAGTCAAATCCACTCTGAAAGCTCCACATGTATCTGTGTTTATGCAGATATGGCTGTGCATGTGTCTGGATTTTCCTCACTGTTTCACTTTTAAACTTGTGTTATAGCTCAGGGTTCTAAGAAATTGAGTCTAAAACGCTTATCATAAAAAAAAGTGGATTAATGTATTAAAAGAACGACACAGGAACACTAAAACTTTCCTAATTATTACTGCTCATAGGTTCTCTCCACTAATGAAATTCCTCACTCATTGTTTTAGTACAATAAGTCAAAGAAGTGCTCATGTGAATGCGCCTTTACTGGACGGAACACGATATTCCAAGATCAAGCATCTCCAAAATTAAGAAGCATAAGGAAACAATAAAGAGGTAAAAGTAAAGTGCAGGTTTTATTGTATTTATATATCGATTTTTAAACTATTTTCAATTGGATTTAAATGTTTTATATTATATTTGTGTTATTTTCAGTGTATAAGATATATACATATACTGTATATATACAGTATATACATACAGTATATACATATATATATAAATATATATAATATAAATATATAAAAACACCCCCTTTGTAGTACATTAGCCCACAATATATGCAGTTCCACGGTACCATGGAACGCATTAACAAGTTTCCTATACATCCTTTTAAGTGTAGTATTCCAATACTTCTCAAACAGAACAGCCCACCTGATTTATGGTCATCTATCATCCTGGGAGGTAAAGTGCTTCTAATAAAAGCTACAGACTGTATCGTACACACTTGAGAGTAGATCTCACTACTCTGCATGTACAGGAAGACAAACAAGTAATACAGCTGTGTTTGATTCGGGGGAAGGACGCAGTAATACCCTGCAGATGTGAAAAACAGTTCTTTTTTATGTGGTCTGCGCTCAGGAAGGAAGACGGGATCCTGCTATTGTCGCAAGGATTAATTATTAATCAGAAAGCATGTTGAATCTCGGAGGAGTAACAAAGGTGTACATGAAGGCGAGCATCTTAACACCCTTACAAAACATGCAAATATATTCATTATTAAAACACTAACATTATGACCAGGTGAGGTGAATAACACTGATTATCTCTTCATCATGGCACCTGTTAGTAGGTGGGATATATTAGGCAGAAAGTGAACATTTTATCCTCAAAGTTGATGTGTTAGAAGCAGGAAAAATGGACGAGCGTAAGGATTTGAGCGAGTTTGACAAGGGCCAAATTGTGATGGCTAGACGACTGGGTCAGAGCAGCTCCAAAACTGCAGCTCTTGTGGAGTGTTCCCACAATGGTCTGCAGTGGTCAGTATCTGTCAAAAGTGGTCCAAGAAAGGAACAGTCGTAAACCGGCGACTGGGTCATGGGCGGCCAAGGCTCATTGATGCACGTGGGGAGCGAAGGCTGGCCCGTGTGGTCCGATCCAACAGACGAGCTACTGTAGCTCAAATTGCTGAAGGAGTTAATGCTGGTTCTGATAGAAAGGTGTCAGAATACACAGTGCATCACAGTTTGTTGCGTATGGGTCTGCATAGCCGCAGACCAGTCGGGGTGCCCATGCTGACCCCTGTGCACCGCCGAAAATGCCAACAATGGGCAAAAATGGGCAAAAATGGTTCAGAAATGGTTTGAGGAGAACAGCAACGAGTTTGAGGTGTTGACTTGGATCCATGGAGGCCCCACCTCACAACTTACAGGAGTTAAAGGCTCTGCTGCAAACATCTTGGTGCCAGATACCACAGCACATCTTCAGGGGTCTAGTGGAGTCCGTGCCTCCACGGGTCAGGGCTGTTTTGGCAATATTAGGAAGGTGGTCATAGTGTTATTCCTGATGGGTGTAAGCTATTGTAGTACGCAGAATAACCAAAGGCATCTTAAACTCTGACCTTGTCTCTTGTCCGAGTGCGTTCCCCTTACGGATTTCACTGACTCCATCCTTTCTTGATCTATATCTATAGAAGGGACGTTTGTGTAGTGACTTTAGTCTGAACCTAACAAAACAAAAACTCAATTGTATTGAGAAATGGTCTGTCTGAACTGATTGACTCAGAGCTGCTGACAATGGGCTGTGTTCATAGCGAAAGCTGTCAATACTGGTGGTCCGTGCCAAATACTGCATTTGCAGAATGCTCCCGGCTCCAAACTGATGGATACAGACACTGACTTTTCAACTAAGTATGTGGTAGGGCTGGGCGGTATGACCATGTTTTTTTACACCGATCAGTCATAACATTACAACCACCTCCTTGTTTTTACACTCACTGTCCATTTTATCAGCTTCACTTACCATTTACTGACTGTAGTCCATCTGTTTCTCTGCATGCTTTGTTAGCCCCCTTTCACTCTGTTCTTCAATGGTCAGGACCACTACAGAGTTGGTATTATTTAGGTGGTGGATCATTCTCAGCACTGTGGTGTGTTAGTGTGTGTTGTGCTGGTATGAGTGGATCAGACACAGCAGCGCTGATGGAGTCACCGCTGGACTGAGAATAGTCCACAAATTAAAAATATCCATCCAACTGCGCCTCATAGGCAGCGTCCTTTCACAACTGATGAAGATCTCAAAGATGACCAAGAAGTCAAACAGCAGCAATAGATGAGCGACCGTCTCTGACTTTACATCTGCAAGGTGGACCAACTAGGTAGGAGTGTCTAATAGAGTGGACAGTGAGTGGACACGGTATTTAAAAACTCCAGCAGCGCTGCTGTGTCTGATCCACTCATACCAGCACAACACACACTAACACACCACCATGTCAGTGTCACTGCAGTGCTGAGAATGATCCACTACCCAAATAATATCTGCTCTGTAGTGGTCCTGTGGGGGTCCTGACCATTGAAGAACAGGGTGAAAGCAGGCTAAAAAAGTATGTAGAGAAACAGATGGACTACAGTCAGTAATTGTAGAACTACAAAGTGCTTCTATGTGGTAAGTGGAGCTGATAAAATGGACAGTGAGTGTAGAAACAAGGAGGTGGTTTTAATGTTATGGCTGATCGGTATTTGGGAGTAATATTCCTCAGGCTGGAGCACTAAAGGAACCCACTGCGCCCGGAGCTATTTTGATAAAGCTTATGGACTTTTACAGGGTATTAAACAGCTTTCACTTCAGCGCACGATCTTATCATTAAGCCAAACAGATCCAGACCTGCTACAAGGGATTCCAGCGTGAAGCTGCCAACGTACGACAAGGCCAGTGAGCGGTGGTAAGAAAACAAGGAGCCAAACACCGAAGCCATTAGAGGTACCGTTCAACTTCTGAAGCCTCCGAAGAGAATTAGTCAAAATGGCACATCGGTTGATTTTGACATTTAACCTTGGGGGAAAACGACTGATGCAAGATGCACCGACACGTGGTGTCCTCTTACAAAATAAGTACCGTACTCTATATCTATATCTGCAAGCGAGGACTCATCTATAATGGAGGTTGGCAAACGAGGAGCGACGTTAACCCGGCGACGGCCGGCGAGTCTCTTCTGATTTCCTAACGGAGTACACTATTAGGTCTTAAAAGCTATGCGCCGGGCTTCCATCCAGCAGAGCATCAAGAACGATTAGAGATCAATAAGTAAAAACAACAAGGAGAAAGGAAATGGGGGGTATTTATGCACTCCCGAGCTATGACGGAACAAAGTTTATGGCCAGAAATATGTGGACACCGCTTGATTATTGAGTTCAGGTGTTTCAGCCATACATATTGCTGTGACCAGGTTGAACTCGACTCGTGACTCGCAAAAAATGACTTGTGGACAGCAAAAGTCAGCAACTTTAGTTACGTGTGACATATATATATATATATATATGATCCGACATCATTCTGATCGTCTTAACCCGCAACGCACGCAATGGGTAAATGTTCCAGCCAGCTTCCAGTGTAGTGATGAAGCGTCCCTACTTCAAATGGTGGAATACCCTACGTAGTGCACTTCACAGTAACAGATAATGTGAATGGAACGCTCCTACAGAATTGGCGCTAATGATTGAAAGAACCGCTTTCTGAACCAATTTTTTTACCATTTTAATTGTTAGTAAGAAATGCTGTTATTTGCATGTGTTAAGTTTGCAGCGTCACACAGATGATTGTCAGTGAAACGCTTGATTGGCTTTCTAACAAGTTTGTGTTTTACTTCACAACCGGGAAAAGTTTGGAGGTTTTTAATTATAAGCACATTTACAAAATAATAAAATAAAAATTTAATAGCATCTGGAAGAACATAAGCTAAGGTAAGCAGTATTATGGATTTTTTTTTGCTGTGTTTGGGATTTTGGCCGCTGTGCCGTAATTTGCTATGAAAACAAAACGTCAGTTTGAGCTTTTAACTACCAGTACCTAGGAAAGTAAAGGCACTAAGTAAAACGGCAAAATACAGTCACTAATCTGTTGTTGTTTTTTATCTGAACTTACATATTATTTGTTTATTTCTACGCTACACTTGCAATATATGTTCTGTGCATATTATATTGATCCGTGACTTGACTCAAACTGTAGCCTAACGACTCGGGACTTGACTCAGACTCTAGCCTAAAGACTCTTGACTCGATTCAGACTCAGAATCATTTTTGCACAGTATCCTTCAATGTAACTGCTGATTTACGAGGGTTCACTTTTTAACTCTATTTATTAACAATTTCAAAAACAAACTACATCCCTTTTCTACAGTCACCTTCCTATTCTGCTAGCACACCAGCGCTGGGATTCGGAACTCTCCAGACCAAAATTTAGCTCTGCTACGGTTCAACTGGGTGCCCTCCTAGCAGGCACAATTGGCCAATTTAAAAATGGGGTGGGACCGTCAACACTGTGTAAGAACACTAGTTAGTAGCCAGAAGTGGACTGCACATGGGTGAATAAGAAGGGGTTCAGGACTGCGCACTGTCCTTATGTCAGAAGGAGCACACGCCAGGCAAATACAGTGGTACCTTGAAACTCAACGTCTTTTGGTTCTGGGAGTGGCATCGAGTTTAAAAGGCGTTGAGTTTTAAGGTATTTTTCCCTATAAGGATGTATAGGAAACCTGTTAATGCGTTCCATGGTCCCGTGGAACTGCATATATTTTAGGCTGTTTTTGACACTTATACACTAAAAATTACACAAATATAATATAAAAAACACTGAAATACAATTAAAAACAGTTAAGAATCAATATAATAATACAATAGAGTTTGTATTTGTTTAAGGGTACAAATTTCTTGACGAAGGGCGTCGAGTTTCAAAGATTTCGAGTTTAGGGGACGTCGAGTTACAAAGTACCACTGTATACCCTTCTCGGTCAAGATCGGGGCCTTTAGCATGAAAAAACTAATTGACTATGCTAAAAATAGGAAGATGGGGGGGGGGGGGGGGGTGTAGTTATTGTATTTATTATGTATATTGTTTTGTTTGCACTTGTGTTCTTTGTCCTAGAGCAGGACTCGCAGACTCGAGTCCCCATCTCGGAGCTGAACTGACAATAAAGCATCTTGAACTTTCTTAAACTTTGGTGTGGAGGCTCTGCACAAAGCAATGACCTCAAGTCCAGTTAACTCCTCTGAGATCAATTTGTCATGTTGATGATACTGACCTAAAGAGTAGCCATGCTTTAAAATATCCCATAATCACACTGATTTTACGTAGATCACAAGCAGGGCTCTGTGGGTGTTTTGATTACGATAGAGTGCCATATACTTAAAATCACCGTGTTTACACTGTAGAGCAGGGGTGCCCGTAATTTTGTGGCATGAGAGCTACTATTTCAGTCCACAGGTCATCATTTTTCATTGTGCTGCAGTTGCCTATATTGATATTCAGCATCACACTGACCTTATCCTGATGATTTGCACTGAATGGTGTCAGCCAGGTTTATGTAGTCTGGACAGTAGCTGCTGATGCCAAATCTCAATCAGGCTTCCAAGTGTTCATCAGTAAGGGTGGACCCATATTTAGACTTGATTACTTCCACGTAGGAAAAGACTAATTCAGACGTAGGCACGTTTTCTTATGTTTGGATATTCTTCCTCAGCCAGCAAGTTCCAAAATTGTCAGCTTGTAGGATTAAAATCTCATTTTCAAGAGCAGATGGGTCCATGTGGAACAACGATGCAGTTTTTGAAGCCAGCACATCAATAACTCAATAATAGTTGAGTACTATAATTATAAATTATTTTTATAACTCAGTAATAACAACAACAACAACCCCAGTGTCCAGCTGAGTGTATTCTCTATCGTCTCTATCGTTCGAGACGCAAAGAAACTCCTTGATGTGTAGGTTACAAAAGGAAAAATGCAAAAATGGCGCAAACTGGCTACTGATCGGTATCGATGAAAACTTTCTAGATTAGCAGTGATTTAGGAGGGCTGAGGCGTAGCTATGGTAACAAACAGCAAATTAAAGAAACAGTGTCTACTTTTTACGTCAATCACGTTGAACACTGTGAAGCCAAACGCCGTATTGGGCAATGTTGGATGACTACATAGCTCCCAATTGTATTTAAAATACTGTGTGCGTTACTTTGTGTACCTGAACGCAAAGAACCCAAACGTAAGGGCACAATGTTGTTTTTAACTTGTACTGGTGAATATAAACAAGCCAAGTTTGCTACTATAGCATTACAGTTCTCTAGTGAGACTAACAAATGTATCTATTTTACTGTGGTTGCCAAAAATTTTCATAGCCGCTCATCAATTACGTCGATTGCTCGACGCAGCCCTGACGAGAGCACTGAAACTGGATCCGTCTACAATTGCAAGTGACATATAATCCCATGGCGCTAACACTCAGTCGCTCGATACAGCAAGGAATACAAACCCCTCCTGAACAGACTACAGTACATAATGCACGTGTCAGCACACGTCTGAAAAACTCAAGCCGTAGGCTAAATCGTATACTTAATACTTCCACTTGGCACTGTGACCTAATAAAGAATGCATGGATCATCAGGAAGTGAGACACATCCTTCCGGATTCAGACACTACAGTGGTCATGTGGTGAAGTGTAACTGGTATTGAAGCACGGTCGGAAAAAGGGTTGGAGGTGGCGCAATAAATAAAAACAAGACCATAGTTTTTAATCGGTGATAAAATACAGCAGGTCAAGGATCATCATTACCAAGCTTTACTCTCTGGACACCCCTGATTTCAGATGTTTTAGTTTCAATTTCTTGACTGACTTTGTCCCATTGGAATCAATATTTCCACTACTTGCCACACAACTCTTGGGCATATCAGATCCACCCACATGCTTAACCTTTATCCATCTACTAAAATTGTTATGCCCACCAACAAAAATCCCAATAAATTACCAAATGGCAGTTTATAAATAGCTACAGGGAGGCCAGATTTTCGTAGACGTCATTGCATCATTGATCGTTATGGCCCAGAAGCAATGAATAAACCTGTGGATAAATATGTAGGGATTTCCTGCATAGGCCAGACGTGCTGGCTGAAAGATTGCAAGGACATTTTGGTCCAAGCCAGCAGGGCTGGCCATAAGATAGAAACCCTTGTGCTGTCTTGTCACCAAACCCTTGTGTTGTCTCGTCACCAAAACCTTGTGTTGTCTTGTCACCAAACCCTTGAGTTGTCTTGTCACCAAACCCTTGTGCTGTCTTGTCACCAAACCCTTGTGCTGTCTTGTCACCAAACCCTTGTGCTGTCTCGTCACCAAACCCTTGAGTTGTCTTGTCACCAATCCCTTGAGTTGTTCTTGTGTTGTCTTGTCACCAAACCCTTGTGCTGTCTTGTCACCAAACCCTTGTGCTGTCTCGTCACCAAAACCTTGTGTTGTCTTGTCACCAAACCCTTGTGCTGTCTCGTCACCAAAACCTTGTGTTGTCTTGTCACCAAACCCTTGTGCTGTCTTGTCACCAAACCCTTGTGCTGTCTTGTCACCAAACCCTTGTGCTGTCTTGTCACCAAACCCTTGTGCTGTCTCGTCACCAAACCCTTGAGTTGTCTTGTCACCAAACCCTTGAGTCTTAACCCTTGAGTTGTTCTTGTGTTGTCTTGTCACCAAACCCTTGAGCTGCCTTGTCACCAAACCCTTGAGTCTTAACCCTTGAGTTGTTCTTGTGTTGTCTTGTCACCAAACCCTTGAGCTGCCTTGTCACCAAACCCCTGTGTTGTCTCGTCACCAAACCCTTGAGTTGTCTTGTCACCAAACCCTTGAGCTGCCTTGTCACCAAACCCTTGTGTTGTCTCGTCACCAAACCCTTGAGCTGCCTTGTCACTGAATCATTGTGTTGTCTCGTCACCAAACCCTTGAGTTGTCTTGTCACCAAACCCTTGTGCTGTCTTGTTACCAAACCCTTGAGTTGTCTCGTCACCAAACCCTTGAGTCTTAACCCTTGAGTTGTTCTTGTGTTGTCTTGTCACCAAACCCTTGAGCTGCCTTGTCACCAAACCCTTGTGTTGTCTCGTTACCAAACCCTTGTGCTGTCTTGTTACCAAACCCTTGAGCTGCCTTGTCACCAAACCCTTGAGTCTTAACCCTTGAGTTGTTCTTGTGTTGTCTTGTCACCAAACCCTGGAGTTGTCTTGTTACCAAACCCTTGTGCAGTCTTGTTACCAAACCCTTTTGTTGTCTAGTCACCAAACCCTTGTGTTATCTTGTCACCAAAACACATTTAACTTGTTACTTTGTATATATGGAAGGAAATTTTCTTTTCTTAGTTTTTAGCTAGTAGAGTGTTTATTCTTTCTACATAAATGGGTGCTACTGTAAGAACTGCAATTTCCCTCTGGGATCAATAAAGTATTCTGATTCTGAAAGAACCTGAACATACAGTAAGTGCCGCAGTGTTGTTTTAAAGATGAGCACTCACCCTTCTAGTGTTGTCCAGGACGCGAGGATCAGGCCGGCCGTAGTTGGGCGGGTTGGCGTTGGGGTCGTATCCCAGTCTGGCAAGCATGGGCGCGATGGCGGGCATGTCCCTCATCACGTCCACGGGGATCTTACCCACCCACTTGGACAAGGCCTCGACGTTGACCGGCTTGATCACTTGGTCTGTCGAGCGCTCCACCCTGTGGAACACAAAGCACCGTTTTAGCGAGACACCATCATTTTAGCGCCTGCTCAGTCTTTACGTCTATGCGCAGCGGCTTGGATAATGGTTCAAACCAACGACGTTTCAGTCTCTGAGGTCCCCGCCATTGCATCATGTTTCACGGGCCACATAATGTCTGGATTTGATTAAGGTAATGACAGTGGCAGCAGTGGCTCTACTGAGTGTCAGTAATATTCTTATATTGTATACAGAACCAGCTAACTAAAATAATGACCTGCAGCCTTATGACAAGGCGTTTCATTTATGTAACACATTTATCAAACCAAAAGGTAACATTGCGTATGCGTACGTGTCTTTCTGTATGTCACGTTGCAACTTTTATATAGATCAAACAAAACACCGTTGCCATGGAAACAGTGTGCACCCTTTGACGTGAAATAGTGCGAGTGGAAAACATTAAGCAGATGAATCATGCATTGTCACACTTATTCTAAATGATTGATCAGTCTATAATGAAATATTTAGTAGCATAGGGCTAGAAATAATAATAACAACTCATTTATTCTTTTATTGTCTGTTTTACCACCGCTTTAACCCTATAGCAGCACGTTGTAGTTCTACAATTACTGACTGTAGTCCATTTGTTTCTCTGCATGCTTTGTTAGCCCCCTTTCATGCTGTTCTTCAATGGTCAGGACCTCCACAGGACCACCACACAACATCACATGACATGGTGGTGGTGTGTTAGTGTGTGTTGTGCTTGTATGAGTGGATCAGACACAGCAGCGCTGCTGGAGTTTTTAAATACCGTGTCCACTCACTGTCCACTCCTACCTAGTTGGTCCACCTCGTAGATGTAAAGTCAGAGACGATCGCTCATCAATTGCTGCTGTTTGACTTGGTCATCTTCTAGACCTTCATCAGTGGTCACAGGACGCTGCCCACTGGTTGGTGGACTATTCTCAGTCAAGCAGTGACAGTGAGGTGTTTAAAAACTCCAGCAGCGCTGCTGTGTCTGATCCACTAATACCAGCACAACACACACTAACACACCACCACCATGTCAGTGTCAGTGCAGTGCTGAGAATGATCCACCACCTAAATAATACCTACTCTGTGGTGGTACTGTGGGGGTCCTGACCATTGAAGAATAGCATGAAAGGGGGCTAACAAAGCATGCAGAGAAACAGATGGACTACAGTCAGTATTTATAGAACTACAAAGTGCTTCTATGTGGTAAGTGAAGCCGAAAAAATGGACAATGTGTGTAGAAACAAGGACTATATACACTGACTAGAAGTCACAGCCTCCTGATTATCATCCCACACTGTAACAGGCAACTAGAACCAGATAGGAAACAGATCAGAGAAGCGAATTCCTATCTGCAGCTACGTCCCCCGTGGATCTCCAGCAATCCCTGCAGTTCAGCTTCCAAAGCAACTCTGAAACATTGCCAGAATGAACTGTCAAGTGGTTCTGGATGAAGTACAGACTTTCCCCCCTCAGACTGGAGGCCTTGGGTATTTCATTTCCATGAGGATCTGTTATTTTCACTGTTCTTCCTGCGAGCCAGAGGGGTGAGGCATCTAGCGTGACTCACATTGGTATGTGTGTGTGTATGTGTGTGTGTGCGTGAAGTCCAAAAGCAGGCGCGATTGTCTGCCTCGTCATGGCTACTTATTCCTACTACAGAATTTAAGAGACCACAGATGTAAAGATTATGTCCTGGACTTACTGACCCTGCTCACTCTAACAGACATGCCAAGAAGGAACCGTCATTTATTTGTCGGATTAATCCCAAGTCAGCGTCCCGACTAGCTCTCGTAACCTGAGACCTCATCAAATTCCTTGGGAATGAGCGCAACAAACATGGCAGACTCCAGTCAGATTCAGCTTGGATATTTAAAATCATGTGCATCATTCAGCCCCCACTTTTCAGGATAGATTCATTTTAAAAGAAGTGTCCCATGTTTTGGAGACAAGGTGAGGAAGGAAAGATTATGATGTTTTGGGCATGTGCAGACGAGGGATGCGAGCTCTGTCGGGAGAAGGGAGCAGAGGATGGAGAGGAGGGCCAAAAAGTAGGTATGCAGTGCAGTGTATGGCCAAAAATTTGTATCACTGTATTATTTCGAATTCTGACGGTTTCACGGTATATCACAGTATTTTTGTTTTAATTATTTTTATTTTATGAATCACTGGGATTTTATACACACCAATCAGCCATAACATTAAAACCACCTCCTTGTTTCTACACTCACTGTCCACTACAGTGTGTTGTCCTGGTATGAGTGGATCAGACACAGCAGCGCTGCTGGAGTTTTTAAATACCGTGTCCACTCACTGTCCACTATTTGTAGATGTAAAGTCAGAGACGAGCGCTCATCTATCGCTGCTGTTTGAGTTGGTCATCATTTAGACCTTCATCAGT
Source organism: Trichomycterus rosablanca (assembly GCF_030014385.1). NCBI lineage: Eukaryota > Metazoa > Chordata > Actinopteri > Siluriformes > Trichomycteridae > Trichomycterus > Trichomycterus rosablanca. Next base: position 20,435,638 of record NC_086007.1, read on the forward strand.
GGTCACAGGACGCAGCCCACAGGGTTGGCTGGATATATCTGGTTGGTGGACTATTCTCAGTCCAGCAGTGACAGTGAGGTGTTTAAAAACTCCATCAGCATTGCTGTGTCTGATCCACTCATAACAGCACAACACACACTAACACACCACCACCATGTCAGTGTCACTGCAGTGCTGAGAATGATCCACCACCCAAATAATACCTGCTCTGTAGTGGTCCTGGGAGAGTCCTGACCACTGAAGAACAGCATGAAAGGAGACTCACAAAGCATGTAGAGAAACAAATGGACTACAGTCAGTGATTGTAGAACTACAAAGTGCTTCTATATGGTAAGTGGAGCTGATAAGACAGTGAGTGTGAGTTTAGCCCCACAAAATGACCATAACATTTTATTACGTATTATGTGTTATACAATTTCCTTAGTTCTCCCAGAATAATTGTTATACTGCCATAATGAGGTTAATCTAGTCGTGTCCAATTACCCTGATTGCGTCCTCTATACTGATTCGACCCTTCACCGCTGACTGAGGACGCCTCTCAACTCCGGCACGTACAGTCAGAACAGACTGCATTTTTCACCTGCGCGAATCGAGTTCATACATCGCCGGGCACTGTGTACGGAGCGCCACACCCCCATCAGCATTATCAGTCAGCCAGCAGGGGCCGCAGTTGCACCAGTTATGAGGACCTAGGATCCGACTCTTTTACCCCTAACCCTATGAACAACAGCCAATCGTTGTTCACGCAGCCGCCCAGCCCAGTCGGAAGGCAGAGCTGAGATTCGATACGATGTATTCGAAACCCCAACTCTGGTGTACTACTTCACCGCTGCGCCACCTGAGCGGCCAGGGGTGTTGGGGTTGTTAACATTTAAAGGGGAGACAGGTTCTGTGGTTAACTATTACTGAAATGAGCACCTGTTGTAACACAGGACAGAGTAGGCCAAGTTACCAAAAGTTTATGGACACCTTGATGTTATTACCTAAAAGAACTATTGTCTAGGAACCAAAAATAGAGCGTATGATGCGTCATGATGGCAAAAATTACGTGCATATGCTCAATACCTATTGGTAATCGCTGACTCCGCCCACTATGTGTGCTTTGTTCTGTCACATCCTATGTGCAGTATCTCTCTTGTGTAAACAGGTTCTGGTTCAAATCACACAAGTACAGCATGTGTGAAACATGCACATTCTAAAGCTGAAGACCCGAGCCTCGTCTCCAGATGTTGCGCTGTCTGTTTACAGCGGAACTAGGCGGCGCTTTTCACGATTTATCACTCAGAACTTTGGCAGACACTGCGTATGCTTCAATAATCCATCTACGCTGGATTTGCTCTTCAGCACTTTGTACATGTTTAATAGGCTCATATTCTTCTTTTTCTCCTACGTGATATTCCACGAATCGATGCAGCGCGGGGTGAATCTCCAAAAAAAAAGTGTGACGAAGCGCTAAAGCCCATCCTGCCAGCCGGTTGGCTAATGATTCATGCCATTCTCTAGCAATCATCTGTCTTCCGCTGTTGCTATGACTAACTAGCAGAGCGCCAGCATGGCTATAAAACATTAAACCTAATTGGCATGAATATTTGCCATTTGAAAGTGGTCACGCTGTCGCCGTTAGCGTCTAGGGCTTAGCTTCTAGCTGGCAGACTAGACTGATAGGTCCGTCACGCATTGATATTTTCAAGGTCTGGCCAAGACAGACAGGATCAATCTGCATCCTCTTTGACCAGTCTATACATATGGTAATACCCTAAACAGAAACACAAATCCCCAGTGTGTCTGAGAACAGTGCTCGTAAAGAGAAGAATCACTTTAACAGAGATTAAAGCCCTTGATTCCGATTGGTCAAACGATTAATACACTTTCTGCACAGTGCACAGCGCTGACGCTAATATATCTTAGTAGGCAAAATGAAAAAAATGCAGCTGCTAGTTTAACCATTAGCATGCTTTTCTATTTTTAAATCTTCTAAATTGATTAAATAAAAAAATATTGTATTTTATACATTTGCTTAAGCTAAAAATATATTTTAATTAACTATATTTTTGTATTAAATGAACAAAAAAAATACAATTAATTGATTTAAAAAATGTGATAAATAATAAAAAAAAATCTTAGTAGCCAATAGAAAAAAAAAGCAGCTACATTTACCAGTCTAACGTGTTTTTCTATTTTTCATTATTTTGAATTGACTAAAAACGTAAAAATGGCACTATACATTTGCTTAAACTACTAGAAATATATATTTTCATTTGAACGCTATTTTTGTACTAAATTTATAAAAACTAAATTAACTGAATTATTGAGTGGTTATAAATAATTTTTAAAAAAGTCACCAAAAGAAAAAAAATGTTTTTCTGTTTATAATTATCTTGAATTTATTAAATGAAACACACATTTTCTTGAAATTTTAGAAATCTATATTTTAATTGAATTATTAATAATATTTTTGTATTTAATACACATAATAACAATTTATTAAACTATTCAAAAAAACTTTAAAAAACAATAAAAAAAGAAAAGAAATATATATATATATATATATAAAATTGCAGCAGTTAACAAATTCTAACAAGTTTTTAAATGTTTTATTTACACGTTTGCTTGAACTGTTGGAAATATATTTTCATTCGAATGCTATTTTTGTAATAAATATACACAACAAATTAATTGAGTCATCAAAATTATATAAATTTTTTTTTTATTATTTGAAAGCTATTTTTGTAATAATATATAAAAATTTTTTAATTATTTTGCATTTATTAAATAAAAATGCTGTATAAAATGGCATTATACATTTGCTTGAACTGCTAAATAGTTTCTATTTTTGTATTAAATAAACAAAAAAAACTAAACTGACTGAATTAAAAAAGTTTAATAAATAATAAAATCTTAAAAATCTCAGTAGTCAAAAGAAAATATGCAGCCAAAAGGGAAAAAAGCAGCGTCTAGATGAACTATTTTTAATGATTCTGCATTTATTAAATAAAAATGCTGTATAAAATTGCATTACACATTTTAAGCTTAGACTGCTAGAAATAAAATTTTCTTTGAAATCTATTTTGTATTTAAATAAAACTTGTATTAAAAATGTTTTTATTATATATAAAAAATTCAATGAATATAGTAAATAATAAAAATTATTAAAAGAAGCATAAAAAAAACAAGAAATGCAGCTGCTAACCTTTCAATTTCTAAATGTTTTGAACTTATAAAATAAAAAAAAGTTGTGTAAAAATGACTATCAATTAATTTGTCTTGCTAGAAATATATATTTTAATTTGAATGCTTTTTAAAGTATTTAAAAAAAAACTAATTTATTGATTTATACCTCTCTTAAACATCCAAGTACATAAAACGTTCCACCCTGCAGATAACAGGTTGTGCGCTGCCTAATGGCGTCTGTCAATTATTCATGATAAACTACATCTTTTCTGCAGCGTGGTATATTCCCAAAGTCCGATTAGAGAGCCCCTCCACCTGCGTACGCCTGAGTACCCCCCGGACCTCTGCCGCAAGTCACCTCACAAAAACGACTGCATAATTGATGCTAATGGTCACGTCCTGGCTTTGGGGACTCTGCTAGTACTTGATGTTGAGAGCAAATTATTGTCCATAGATAGACCCGCGCTGCCAACGAGAGAGTACATAATAGGGCTAGCACTCTTCTGGCAAGTGCTCCGGGCCAAATTTAATGGATGGTTGTCTGTACATGCCCTCTGGGAGACAGGGTGGGGTTCCATGTTGATCATCAGCCATTAGAGCTCTGCGAGCACTCCTTGGATTTTCTAAAATCATATCAATCCTTGCTTCAGAAATGAGCTGGGGTGCTTCAGTTGCCCCTGGGAGGACCGTAGCATGAGTGCAGCTAGACGGGGCATGTTTTGCTAAATGCCTGTGTAAAAAGTCCAGCCTGACATTTGTTCAATAACTAAACTACTAACAGAAAGCACTTGTCTTGACTTGCAGAATACTCTTTGCCTGCATGCACTATAGCAAATCTGAGATATTTCATGCTTTATCTGCTCAACTTCACTTAATTTATTAATAAACATCCATTCCTGCATTTCAGACCTGCAACACATTCCAAAAAAAGTTGGGACAGTAAAGCATTTACCACTTTGTAATTTTGCCATTCCTTTTCACCACAATTAAAAGACGTTTTGGCACCGATGATACCAAGTGATTTAGTGTTTCAGCTTTTATTTTGTCCCATTCTTCCCTTTTTCTCCTTTTTAGCACGTCCATATGCCAGATTGCGTCATGCTTCCTCTCCACCAATTTCGATCTCCGCTCTGATTGAGGAGAACGAAGCTAACCCACACCCCCTCTGACACGTGGGCAGCAGCCGTATGCATTTTGTCACCTACACTTTGATGAGTCCAGCGCAGATCAGCTCTGTGTACTGAGAGACACACCCTGATCAACGCACTCTTTTCCCATCTCTGTGCAGGTGCCATCAGTCAGTCAGCAGAGGTCGTTATTTTATTAGTTATGAGAGTCTCTATCCGGCTTTTAATATCCTATTCCCCTATCCGAACAACAGGCCAATTGTTGTTCATATGGCAGCTCAGCCAAGCTGGCAGGCAGAGCTGAGACTTGATATGATGTATTCGAGATCCCAGCTCTGGTTCCAGCACGTTTTTACCGCTGCGCCACCCGAGCAGCCCCTTCCAATCTTTCTTTGAGGTACATTGGTTTTAAACATTTCAATCATTTTCTCATGCATATGTTGACAAACTGGAGATCCTCTGGTTATCTGTGCTCATTAAAGACTCTGGATGCCTTTCCTGGATGCTGCTTTTGTACCAAACTATGATTACAACCACCTGTTTGGAATCACATCATTATTTAGTTTTTTTCACCTCATTACTAGCCTTAAATTGCCCCCGTCCCAACATTTTGTTGGAATGTGTTGCAGGTCTGAAATGCAGGAATGGAAGTATATTAACAAATGAAATATCTCAGGTTCAAACTGTCTGCAATCAGATAAAAGTCAAAGTAAATGTAAGGAACACTGCATTTTTATTTTATTTCCATTTTCCATACTGTCCCAACTTTTTCTGATTTGGGGTTGTACATTAGCCTAAAAATATATTAGCTCCACAGGGCAATGGAACGCATTAACAGGTTCCACATACAGGGGTTGGACAAAATAACTGAAACACCTGTCATTTTAGTGTGGGAGGTTTCATGGCTAAATTGGACCAGTCTGGTGGCCAATCTTCATTAATTGCACATTGCACCAGTAAGAGCAGAGTATGAAGGTTCAATTAGCAGGGTAAGAGCACAGTTTTGCTCAAAATATTGCAATGCACACAACATTATGGGTGACATACCAGAGTTCAAAAGAGGACAAATTGTTGGTGCACGTCTTGCTGGCGCATCTGTGACCAAGACAGCAAGTCTTTGTGATGTTTCAATAGCCACGGTATCCAGGGTAATGTCAGCATACCACCAAGAAGGACAAACCACATCCAACAGGATTAACTGTGGACGCAAGAGGAAGCTGTCTGAAAGGGATGTTCGGGTGCTAACCCGGATTGTATCCAAAAAACATAAAACCACGGCTGCCCAAATCACGGCAGAATTAAATGTGCACATCAACTCTCCTGTTTCCACCAGAACTGTCCGTCGGGAGCTCCACAGGGTCAATATACACGGCCGGGCTGCTATAGCCAAACCTGTGGTCACTCGTGCCAATGCCAAACGTCGGTTTCAATGGTGCAAGGAGCGCAAATCTTGGGCTGTGGACAATGTGAAACATGTATTGTTCTCTGATGAGTCCACCTTTACTGTTTTCCCCACATCCGGGAGAGTTACGGTGTGGAGAAGCCCCAAAGAAGCGTACCACCCAGACTGTTGCATGCCCAGAGTGAAGCATGGGGGTGGATCAGTGATGGTTTGGGCTGCCATATCATGGCATTCCCTTGGCCCAATACTTGTGCTAGATGGGCGCGTCACTGCCAAGGACTACCGAACCATTCTGGAGGACCATGTGCATCCAATGGCGGTGCCGTGCATCAGGATGACAATGCACCAATACACACAGCAAGACTGGTGAAAGATTGGTTTGATGAACATGAAAGTGAAGTTGAACATCTCCCATGGCCTGCACAGTCACCAGATCTAAATATTATTGAGCCACTTTGGGGTGTTTTGGAGAAGCGAGTCAGGAAACGTTTTCCTCCACCAGCATCACGTAGTGACCTGGCCACTATCCTGCAAGAAGAATGGCTTAAAATCCCTCTGACCACTGTGCAGGACTTGTATATGTCATTTCCAAGACGAATTGACGCTGTATTGGCCGCAAAAGGAGGCCCTACACCATACTAATACATTATTGTGGTCTAAAACCAGGTGTTTCAGTTATTTTGTCCAACCCCTGTACATCTCTATGGGAAAAAATACCTTGAAACTCAACACCACTCCCAGAACCAACTGACGTTGAGTTTCATGGTACCACTGTAGTTTGGTCAGGTCAAAGTCAGGTCTGTGGCTAGTTTGTGGCCCAAGGCACTATACAAGGTCACGTTTTATTAATACTTTATTGGGATCAATGTGCCTCCCCATTCATTCACCTCCAGCAAACACTGCCATCCTTTTCTCTCAATCTTCTTTGGGTACAGTGTATGGACTACAGGTTTAAGCAGAACACCAAACACTTGGCATCTTACTAAAACTAAAAGCATCTTTCTATGGGTACAGTGGAGACCGCAACAAATGCGTTTGTCTACACGCTACGTTGATGCCTCGATGGATTCGCATACAGTGCGAACAATTGTATGCATTCCAGTATAGTGAGGAAACTACGAGCAAAAGTGAAGCAAGTGCATCTGGATTACATTGTCAAAATCCCACGGAACATATAAAGATCAGTAACATCTGGATTAAGACACTGTACTGAATAAGCCAGTGAGGAAAGCCAGCTCTAAGCTGGACAGTCTGGAGGTAGCGGATGAGAGGAGGATGAAAGACAAAATCCTGGACAATCCTTCTCACCGTCTCAATGAGGCACTATGGCGGCTGGACAGTACATTTAGTCACATGCTCCTTCAACCCAAGAGCTAGACGAAGCGTTGAAAGGGTGTACATGGTCTGCAACAATGCTTAGGTAGGTGGTGCGTGTCAAAGTAACATCCACATGGATGGCAGGACTCAAGGTTTCCCAGCTGAACATTACCCAAAGCATCACACTGCCTCAGCCGGCTTGCCTTCTTCCCATAGTGCATCATAGTGTCATGTGTTCCCCCCCAGGTGTCATGTGTTCCAGAAACGTAAGCAGAAAACATGATTCATAAGACCAGGCCACCTTCTTCCATTGCTCCGTGGTCCAGTTCCGGCGGTGCACAGGGGTCAGCATGGGCACCCTGACTTGTCTGCGGCTATGCAGCCACATACGCAACAAACTGTGATGCACTGTGTATTTTAACACCTTTCTATCAGAACCAGCATTAACTTCTTCAGCAATTTGAGCTACAGTAGCTCGTCTGTTGGATCGGACCACACGGGCCAGCCTTCGCTCCCCACGTGCATCACTGAGCCTTGGCCGCCCATGACCCAGTCGCCGGTTTACCACTGTTCCTTACTTGGACCACTTTTGACAGATACTGACCACTGCAGACCGGGAACACCCCACAAGAGCTGCAGTTTTGGAGAAGCTCTGACCCAGTCGTCTAGCCATCACAATGTGGCACTTGTCAAGCTCGCTCAAATCCTCACTGCTTCTAATACATCAACTTTGAGGATAAAATGTTCACTTGCTGCGTAATATCAGGATTAATCAAGAGATAATCAGTGTTATTCACTTCACCTGTCAGTGATCATAATGTTATGCCTAGTCGTATATAGTGTTTTCCTATATAGTTACATTTACCATACTGCTGTATAATAGTAATTGCCCTATAAAGTCAAAATTTTTATTTTATTCTATTCTACCCTGTTTTATTTACTTATTAAATCTTCACCTCTATTAACTCTGTGCTGGAGCTGCTGTAAAACTCGAATTTCCCCCATGGGGATCAATAAAAGGAATCGTATCTTATTGGAGTCCAACACTTAGTCCTTCTATTGGCTGTTTCCACTGATGTACTGAACATTTAAAATGTTATTTTACGTTTAAACCTACTGCTAACAGCTGTATAACATCCATTCTATACAACATCCATTGCTGTGAAGGAACTTCAGTGACCTGAACAGAACCCTGTCCTCAAAATAGGACTAAATAGCATTGCAATGTACTGGACCATTAATTGCTGGACAGGACTTAGTCCTTAATCCATCATTAGTTCCTGACCTCAAAATGCTCTGTTAAATAAACGGACAGACAGACTTTTTCAGAACAGCAGAAGCTGTTGTAGGACAACCTATTAGTCGCAACTCCATAATATTGGCCATAATAGTTGTGGATGTTTAACAAACTCATGCTCAGGCGTCTACATACTTTGGCCATACAGTGTACATAAAATAGCTCAGCAGAAAATTAGATAGATCTGAAGGCCCTTAAAAATAGAGTGAAAAGATTAGACTTAGGTCAATAAAAAGAAGACAAAAGTAATGCCAACAGCAAAGACCATTAACCTTTCTACTCATGGAGATGATGTCAAAATGATGGACAGCTTTTGTCCAGTTGGATCAATTATTAAAAGCAAAAGATCTACAGATTCTTCAGATCTTCGGGTGTAATGATATGTCTCTCCAATCATAGACCAGAACTGTCCAAACTAGGGTCTTCTCTGTGGTTATTTGGATATGTACGAGGTGGACAATAAAGAACAATGATACTCTCAAAGACTTGTGGTTTTGCATTGTTTGTTAAAAAAGATGACGTCTTGAAGGCAGCATATGTTGCTCTAAGATCTCAATGTACTTTTCTGCAATAATTCTGCCATCACACAAGGGCACTGACACAGCCCCATACCATGACAGACCCTGGCTTATGGACACGGCGTCTATTTTTCATTCATCTGACCACAATACACGTTTCCAGTGTGTGATGGTCCATCCTAGATGCCTCCGAGCCCAGGGAAATCGACGCCGCTTCTGGACATGGTTAGCATAAGGCTTCGTTTTTGCACAGTAAAGTTTTAAGTGGCATTTGTGCATGTAACTCATGCATGTATTGTAGTGCTTGACAAAGGTTTGCTAAAGTAATTCCTTGGAATCACATCATTATTTATTGGAATGTGGTGCAGGCCTGAAATGCAGGAATGGATGTTTATTAATAAATGAAATGAAGTTAAGCAGACAAAACATGAAATATCTCAGGTTCATCCTGTCTGCAATCAAATAAAAGTCAAAGTAAATGTAAGGAATGTTTATTTTATTCGCATTTTCCATACTGTCCCAACTTTTTCTGATTTGGGGTTGTACATGGAACAACTGAAATTGAAATCCACACTATATGAGCTATAAACTAATCCTTAACAAAACCTGTATCAGCTGTGGTGTCTAACAGTGTGTTGCGCTGAGGCTAACTTGATAAGGGCCGCTCTAAAAAGCCTCAAGAGAAAACAGGAAACAAAGGGCTTAAGCAACCCGGCTGACCGTGTGAGAGAAAAATAGTGGTGGAGCTATTTTAGCCTGCATACAAGAAATTAATAAAACTGGACTGAAAATAGTCCACCAACCAAATATATCCAGCCAACAGCGCACCGTGGGCAGCGTCCTGTGACCACTAATGAAGGTCTAGAAGATGACCGACTCAAACAGCAGCAATAGATGAGCGATCGTCTCTGACTTTACATCTACAAGTTGGACCAACTAGATAGGAGTGTCTAATAGAGTGGACAGTGAGTGGACACGGTATTTAAAAACTCCAGCAGTGCTGCTGTGTCTGATCCACTCATACCAGCACAACACACACTAACACACCACCACCATGTCAGTGTCACTGCAGAGCTGAGAATGATCCACCACCTAAATAATACCTGCTCTGTGGTGGTACTGTGGGGAAAGCACTGACCATTGAAGAAAGCATGCAGAGAAACAGATGGACTACAGTCAGTAATTGTAGAACTGCAAGGTGCTCCTATATGGTAAGTGGAGCTGATAAAATGGACAGTGAGTGTAGAAACAAGGAGGTGGTTTTAATATTATGGCTGATCAGGGGGTTCTCATAAGTAGCTCTGCTAGGTGAGAAAAGACCGGACAAAAAAAAAAAGGGTGGGGTCTTCGATGCTGTGTAAGGACTCAGGATTCAAGATCAGTGAGTGACTCTCCATGCGCAAGACTGGCCTCATATGCGAATCGGTAAACTGCGCACGAGTCTGAGACGCCATCCCTAACATTCTGTTACTAACTGTATCTGTTTCTTGTGGCTGCCATAAACCAATCAACCAATACTTACTTGGATAGCGACACTCCCCCTGCCTTCCCAATTAGCTCCTCGTGATGCAGGACGGCCTCATTCCAGGGAACCTTCAGAAACTTCAGGAGCGTCTGCATCCACTTCTCCGGGTGCAGGACCAGCTGCTCATAGTGCACCGGTAGGCACTTGTCGGCCGCCTCCAGGCACTGCGTGTACATGGTCTCTATAGCCCGATTCCATTTCGTTAAGCAGTCCCGGTAACTGTTCAAGTCAAACCCGGCGATGGTGACCTTTCTAGAGATCATAGAGTGGACGGAAGCCCTGCCGTCGCGAATCATGAGGATGAACTTGGCCTGCGGGAAGATCTTCGCCAAGTACGAGAGGGATTTAAGTGCGAACGGGTCCTTGTTGCACAGGTAGGTAGCCGGTTCGCCGTGTTTAACGATGATCTCCAGCAGAAAAGCCTGCATGGCGGAGTCCAACACCTCGTCCGTAACACCCGCCTCGTCCAGGCGCATCTTCTCGCGACCGGACCGGCTCCACATCTGCTTCATGGCGAGGATGCGCGGGATGACGCGCGTCTCCTCGCCGCAGCGCACGTCCGGGTGGGCGTCGAGCATGGCCCTCATGAGCGTCGTCCCGCTACGCGGAACGCCGCCGATAAAGATCAGGGGCATGTCCTTGTTGTAAACGTAAGGGGCGCTGAGGTTTTGTCCGGAGCGAAGCGTGGCGTGCAGGCTGCCCAGCAGCGGCTGGCCCCGCTCCTCGATGCGCTGGTGGCACTCCATGGCATGTCGACACAGGTAGAAGACCGTGACGGAGCTGATGACCAGGCAGGCCACCAGCAGGTTTTGTTTCAGTTTGCCGATCATCTTGGGGTAGGTGGACGAGACAGGACGTGGGGTTGCAGTCAAAGGAGGGAAGGGGGACGTTCTGCGCCACCCGGGCTTCAGGATTCCCTGCTGCGGGACGGGCGTAGATTGAGATCTGCTCCGTTTGGCTTTCGATGTGTTCCCAGCTCCATCAGGCCTGCAACATAAATAAGAACAACGTTTTATTTTTAGATGATTCATATGAAACTGAGGCTTTTTCCCAGCTCCCAGTGCTTACTGGGAACACTATGCACACCTATGTATTTAGGAGGTGGTCCAAAACAGTGAAACATTTGCTGTTGTCAGATAGGTTCAACAGTCAGCTTGTTTTGGGAGTTTATTAAACCAAAGATAAAAAGGACCATCCAGACTGTTATCAGTGAAAGGTGCAACTGCCCACAGCATGAGTGACTTGTGTTTGTGTGAAGGTCCCATTGACAAAGAGGCATATACTGGGATTATAGAGAGACATAAGCTACTATTATTTCAGCAAGATGATGCCAGGAGTGTGAGTGCTTGACTGTCCTGCCTGCAGCCCTGATCCATCACCTATTAAACTGTACACCGATCAGCCATAACAATAAAACCACCTCCTTGTTTCTACACTCATTGCCCATTTTATCAGCTCCACTTCCCATATAGAAGCACTTTGTAGTTCTACAATTACTGACTGTAGTCTATATGTTTCTCTGCATGCTTTGTTAGCCCCCTTTCATGCTGTTCTTCAATTTAGGTGGTGGATCATTCTCAGCACTGCAGTGACACTGACATGGTGGTGTGTTAGTGTGTGTTGTGCTGGTATAAATGGATAAGACACAGCGGTGCTGCTGGAGTTTATAAATACCGTGTCCACTCACTGTCCACTCTATTAGACACTCCTACCTAGTTGGTCCACCTTGTAGATGTAAAGTCAGAGACGATCGCTCATCTACTGCTGCTGTTTGAGTTGGTCATCTTCTAGACCTTCATCAGTGGTCACAGGACGCTGCCCACGGGGCGCTGTTGGCTGGTGGACTATTCTCAGTCCAGCAGTGACAGTGAGGTGTTTAAAAACTCCAGCAGCACTGCTGTGTCTGATCCACTAATACCAGCACAACACACACTAACACACCACAACCATGTCAGTGTCACTGCAGTGCTGAGAATGATCCACCACCCAAATAATACCTGCTCTGTGGTGGTCCTGGGAGAGTCCTGACCATTGAAGAACAGCATGAAAGGGGGCTAACAAAGCATGCAGCGAAACAGATGGACTACAGTCAGTAATTGTAGAACTACAAAGTGCTCCTACATGGGACTGTTGAGTGGCTGAAGTCTCGTATCAAGCTGCAACAGTTAGTGTCCTCAGTTCCCAAATGTGTCATTAATAGGTAAGACGATGGAACACTTGGGGTTAAATGCATCTATCTTAACTTTGAGTGTGTTGCAGACATCAAATTCCATCAAATTTTGGACCTGCATATGAATACAACATCGGTACACCACTAGAACTCATTATGTCTTCAAGAAACACCTCAGGAAGTCAATCACTGCCAGCACCAGCCCGATCTTTAATCCACCAAAGCGGGCGTTGAAGACCACACAATAGCTTCCTCACATAAAACTCCACCGCTCAGTGCTGGCTCACACTCGCTGGTCATGTCGTGAGGTTTTCCTCTGTGCTTTTGTTTGACCAAAGTGCCACATGCTGGCACATAAACCGAGTGCATGAACACACTTCCTAAAGGTAGAAAGAAGAGTAGATTGTAGAGGCGCAGTTAGGAGCCTCAAAGGGGATGCAAATGTTGCCAACTGTCCTGTTTCAACCAAAATAGAACCACATTGGGAGCCACAACATTATGTCCATTTTATTGCTGTGACATTTTAACATATCGGCTTGATATGTGTCTCATACAGTATATCCTAATGGTCTACTAGTATAGGCAAAAAAACTGCATTATAAATTCTATCTTGTAGTTCCTACAGTTATGAGAAGAAAGCTCTCCGTTTAACGAATAAAACGACGTTTGCAAACGTCGTCGTAAAAAAGTGGACGATTTTAAATATCTCGGATACCAGTTCGCTTATAACGTTGGAATAGCGACTGACCTGAAGTATTTTCGCCCCGTAAGACAAACCTGGAATTCACTGTTTTGATCGCTGCTCTAAAAACCTCTTTCTCGACTGTCTATAGAAGAATCGTGTCCTTGCATATGTGGATCGTTACTGTGTTCATAATGTCGCTACACCGTTTGGCTTGACAAACCGTACAGTAGATAGTGTTTTAGTCTGTTCTGAACTGCCGACACGGCTCATTTCTTTGGCAGGTTCTTCCGGTGCATATTTGGTCTTCCTCTCTTCATCCTCCATCTGTTTTTGTAAATTTTTTTCACCATATTGAAGAAAACGCTACCTATTGTACTAACGCTATCTGGCTTACTCGTGAGCTGTCTCTCTCTCTCTCTCTCTCTCTCTCTCTCTCTCTTGTATGTATATATATATATATATATATATATATATATATATATATATATATATATATATATATATATACAGTGTATCACAAAAGTGAGTACACCCCTCACATTTCTGCAGATATTTAAGTATATCTTTTCATGGGACAACACTGACAAAATGACACTTTGACACAATGAAAAGTAGTCTGTGTGCAGCTTATATAACAGTGTAAATTTATTCTTCCCTTAAAATAACTCAATATACAGCCATTAATGTCTAAACCACCGGCAACAAAAGTGAGTACACCCCTAAGTGAAAGTTCCTGAAGTGTCAATATTTTGTGTGGCCACCATTATTTCCCAGAACTGCCTTAACTCTCCTGGGCATGGAGTTTACCAGAGCTTCACAGGTTGCCACTGGAATGCTTTTCCACTCCTCCATGACGACATCATGGAGCTGGCGGATATTCGAGACTTTGCGCTCCTCCACCTTCCGCTTGAGGATGCCCCAAAGATGTTCTATTGGGTTTAGGTCTGGAGACATGCTTGGCCAGTCCATCACCTTTACCCTCAGCCTCTTCAATAAAGCAGTGGTCGTCTTAGAGGTGTGTTTGGGGTCATTATCATGCTGGAACACTGCCCTGCGACCCAGTTTCCGGAGGGAGGGGATCATGCTCTGCTTCAGTATTTCACAGTACATATTGGAGTTCATGTGTCCCTCAATGAAATGTAACTCCCCAACACCTGCTGCACTCATGCAGCCCCAGACCATGGCATTCCCACCACCATGCTTGACTGTAGGCATGACACACTTATCTTTGTACTCCTCACCTGATTGCCGCCACACATGCTTGAGACCATCTGAACCAAACAAATTAATCTTGGTCTCATCAGACCATAGGACATGGTTCCAGTAATCCATGTCCTTTGTTGACATGTCTTCAGCAAACTGTTTGCGGGCTTTCTTGTGTAGAGACTTCAGAAGAGGCTTCCTTATGGGGTGACAGCCATGCAGACCAATTTGATGTAGTGTGCGGCGTATGGTCTGAGCACTGACAGGCTGACCCCCCACCTTTTCAATCTCTGCAGCAATGCTGACAGCACTCCTGCGCCTATCTTTCAAAGACAGCAGTTGGATGTGACGCTGAGCACGTGCACTCAGCTTCTTTGGACGACCAACGCGAGGTCTGTTCTGAGTGGACCCTGCTCTTTTAAAACGCTGGATGATCTTGGCCACTGTGCTGCAGCTCAGTTTCAGGGTGTTGGCAATCTTCTTGTAGCCTTGGCCATCTTCATGTAGCGCAACAATTCGTCTTTTAAGATCCTCAGAGAGTTCTTTGCCATGAGGTGCCATGTTGGAGCTTTCAGTGACCAGTATGAGAGAGTGTGAGAGCTGTACTACTAAATTGAACACACCTGCTCCCTATGCACACCTGAGACCTAGTAACACTAACAAATCACATGACATTTTGGAGGGAAAATGACAAGCAGTGCTCAATTTGGACATTTAGGGGTGTAGTCTCTTAGGGGTGTACTCACTTTTGTTGCCGGTGGTTTAGACATTAATGGCTGTATATTGAGTTATTTTGAGGGAAGAATAAATTTACACTGTTATATAAGCTGCACACAGACTACTTTTCATTGTGTCAAAGTGTCATTTTGTCAGTGTTGTCCCATGAAAAGATATACTTAAATATCTGCAGAAATGTGAGGGGTGTACTCACTTTTGTGATACACTGTGTATCACAAAAGTGAGTACACCCCTCACATTTCTGCAGATATTGAAGTATATCTTTTCATGGGACAACACTGACAAAATGACACTTTGACACAATGAAAAGTAGTCTGTGTGCAGCTTATATAACAGTGTAAATTTATTCTTCCCTCAAAATAACTCAATATACAGCCATTAATGTCTAAACCACCGGCAACAAAAGTGAGTACACCCCTTAGTGAAAGTTCTTGAAGTGTCAATATTTTGTGTGGCCACCATTATTTCCCAGAACTGCCTTAACTCTCCTGGGCATGGAGTTTACCAGAGCTTCACAGGTTGCCACTGGAATGCTTTTCCACTCCTCCATGACGACATCACGGAGCTGGCGGATATTCGAGACTTTGCGCTCCTCCACCTTCCGCTTGAGGATGCCCCAAAGATGTTCTATTGGGTTTAGGTCTGGAGACATGCTTGGCCAGTCCATCACCTTTACCCTCAGCCTCTTCAATAAAGCAGTGGTCGTCTTAGAGGTGTGTTTGGGGTCATTATCATGCTGGAACACTGCCCTGCGACCCAGTTTCCGGAGGGAGGGGATCATGCTCTGCTTCAGTATTTCACAGTACATATTGGAGTTCATGTGTCCCTCAATGAAATGTAACTCCCCAACACCTGCTGCACTCATGCAGCCCCAGACCATGGCATTCCCACCACCATGCTTGACTGTAGGCATGACACACTTATCTTTGTACTCCTCACCTGATTGCCGCCACACATGCTTGAGACCATCTGAACCAAACAAATTAATCTTGGTCTCATCAGACCATAGGACATGGTTCCAGTAATCCATGTCCTTTGTTGACATGTCTTCAGCAAACTGTTTGCGGGCTTTCTTGTGTAGAGACTTCAGAAGAGGCTTCCTTCTGGGTTGACAGCCATGCAGACCAATTTGATGTAGTGTGCGGCGTATGGTCTGAGCACTGACAGGCTGACCCCCCACCTTTTCAATCTCTACCGCAATGCTGACAGCACTCCTGCGCCTATCTTTCAAAGACAGCAGTTGGATGTGACGCTGAGCACGTGCACTCAGCTTCTTTGGACGACCAACGCGAGGTCTGTTCTGAGTGGACCCTGCTCTTTTAAAACGCTGGGTGATCTTGGCCACTGTGCTGCAGCTCAGTTTCAGGGTGTTGGCAATCTTCTTGTAGCCTTGGCCATCTTCATGTAGCGCAACAATTCGTCTTTTAAGATCCTCAGAGAGTTCTTTGCCATGAGGTGCCATGTTGGAACTTTCAGTGACCAGTATGAGAGAGTGTGAGAGCTGTACTACTAAATTGAACACACCTGCTCCCTATGCACACCTGAGACCTAGTAACACTAACAAATCACATGACATTTTGGAGGGAAAATGACAAGCAGTGCTCAATTTGGACATTTAGGGGTGTAGTCTCTTAGGGGTGTACTCACTTATGTTGCCGGTGGTTTAGACATTAATGGCTGTATATTGAGTTATTTTGAGGGAAGAATAAATTTACACTGTTATATAAGCTGCACACAGACTACTTTTCATTGTGTCAAAGTGTCATTTTGTCAGTGTTGTCCCATGAAAAGATATACTTAAATATCTGCAGAAATGTGAGGGGTGTACTCACTTTTGTGATACACTGTATATACATACAGTGTATCACAAAAGTGAGTACACCCCTCACATTTCTGCAGATATTTCAGTATATATTTTCATGGGACAACACTGACAAAATGACACTTTGACACAATGAAAAGTAGTCTGTGTGCAGCTTATATAACAGTGTAAATTTATTCTTCCCTCAAAATAACTCAATATACAGCCATTAATGTCTAAACCACCGGCAACAAAAGTGAGTACACCCCTTAGTGAAAGTTCCTGAAGTGTCAATATTTTGTGTGGCCACCATTATTTCCCAGAACTGCCTTAACTCTCCTGGGCATGGAGTTTACCAGAGCTTCACAGGTTGCCACTGGAATGCTTTTCCACTCCTCCATGACGACATCACGGAGCTGGCGGATATTCGAGACTTTGCGCTCCTCCACCTTCCGCTTGAGGATGCCCAAAAGATGTTCTATTGGGTTTAGGTCTGGAGACATGCTTGGCCAGTCCATCACCTTTACCCTCAGCCTCTTCAATAAAGCAGTGGTCGTCTTAGAGGTGTGTTTGGGGTCATTATCATGCTGGAACACTCCCCTGCGACCCAGTTTCCGGAGGGAGGGGATCATGCTCTGCTTCAGTATTTCACAGTACATATTGGAGTTCATGTGTCCCTCAATGAAATGTAACTTGCATTCCCACCACCATGCTTGACTGTAGGCATGACACACTTATCTTTGTACTCCTCACCTGATTGCCGCCACACATGCTTGAGACCATCTGAACCAAACAAATTAATCTTGGTCTCATCAGACCATAGGACATGGTTCCAGTAATCCATGTCCTTTGTTGACATGTCTTCAGCAAACTGTTTGCGGGCTTTCTTGTGTAGAGACTTCAGAAGAGGCTTCCTTCTGGGGTGACAGCCATGCAGACCAATTTGATGTAGTGTGCGGCGTATGGTCTGAGCACTGACAGGCTGACCCCCCACCTTTTCAATCTCTGCAGCAATGCTGACAGCACTCCTGCGCCTATCTTTCAAAGACAGCAGTTGGATGTGACGCTGAGCACGTGCACTCAGCTTCTTTGGACGACCAACGCGAGGTCTGTTCTGAGTGGACCCTGCTCTTTTAAAACGCTGGATGATCTTGGCCACTGTGCTGCAGCTCAGTTTCAGGGTGTTGGCAATCTTCTTGTAGCCTTGGCCATCTTCATGTAGCGCAACAATTCGTCTTTTAAGATCCTCAGAGAGTTCTTTGCCATGAGGTGCCATGTTGGAACTTTCAGTGACCAGTATGAGAGAGTGTGAGAGCTGTACTACTAAATTGAACACACCTGCTCCCTATGCACACCTGAGACCTAGTAACACTAACAAATCACATGACATTTTGGAGGGAAAATGAGAAGCAGTGCTCAATTTGGACATTTAGCGGTGTAGTCTCTTAGGGGTGTACTCACTTTTGTTGCCGGTGGTTTAGACATTAATGGCTGTATATTGAGTTATTTTGAGGGAAGAATAAATTTACACTGTTATATAAGCTGCACACAGACTACTTTTCATTGTGTCAAAGTGTCATTTTGTCAGTGTTGTCCCATGAAAAGATATACTTAAATATCTGCAGAAATGTGAGGGGTGTACTCACTTTTGTGATACACTGTATATTTCAGCTGCTACAAAGCAAAAATGCTTCAGGAATTCAGATCTCAATCCAATCAAGCATCTGTGGGATGTGCTGGACAAACAAGTCTGATCCATGGAGGCCCCACCTCACAACTTACAGGAGTTAAAGGATCTGCTGCTAACATCTTGGTGCCAGATACCACAGCACACCTTCAGGGGTCAAGTGAAGTCCATACCTCGATGGGTCCGGACTGTTTTGGCAGCAAAAGGGGACCAACACAATATTAATAAGGTGGTCATAATGTTATGCCTATTCGATCTATATACACACACCATCTGGTGCAAAAAGTGTACCAAGGCTGAATTTGATGATTAAGGAGTGTCCCAATACTTTTGTCCATATAGTGTATCTATATTTAGCAGGGTGAAAATCATATAACAAAGAAAATGTAAAATGGGGTTAAACTGATACACCCCCGATGACCACACAGCATGTGGTTAAGCATTTCTATCAGTCAGACTGACCAGAAATGAAGAGCGCATGTTTGACTAACATCAGTTAACATCAAGGGCGTGGGAGTTCAGGGTAAAACAACATGTACTCTAAACACCACGAGTTCTAGGAACAAACTGTACCGCTTATTATTAATCACACAGCATTTTTATTTACATAAACGTTAGCTCTTATAATGTTCTGTTTAAATTCAGCGAGACATTAACACACTTTGGTTTGACTCACTTCCAAGACATTCTAGACTGTTCCAGGTGTGAGATGTTAAAACATTTACATATTCAGCATTTAGCAGATGCTTTTTATCCAAAGCGACTTACAGTACTGTGACAGCACACTGTCTAAGCAACTGAGGGTTAAAGGCCTTGCTCAAGGGCCCAACAGTGGCGACCAGGCAGTGGTGGGCGTGAACCAGCAACCTTTTCATTACTAGTCCAGTACACACTCCAAAAAGGTTGTGATTGAGGTAAAGCAGGTGAACTGGTAAGACAGGAGAGGGAGTCACGATGGATCCACCAAAGGATCAGTCTTTTCAAGCAACGGGGAACGGGGGCCGTTCTGGTTCGTGAACTTGGTTTTGAACCGGTTCCGCGTGTTTCCACCGAAAACAAGAGGTGCCAGACAGCGAACTAGCGGGCCAATCTGGCCCCACAGAATACTTGGTTTTTCAGCCCGAACCGTGACGTCCGTCTGTGGGCGTGTCATGTTGTACAGCATAGCGACAGCAACAACGGCGTCAGCTGGTGTCTCATATGGAGCTAGATGCTGAATTTTTATCTTTTAAAGTTCACCTGATTACATGCCGCTGATATTTTCAAAGCGCCTTTTAAAAGATGAATTGTGTGATATGACGTGATAAGTGACCCGGACAGAACGGAAAATGCTTAACGTGGACTGGATTAAGACTGGATTTGATGGTTATTTCACGCAGATGTTTGTTCGTGTTGAGGAACTTCAGTGATGTTTCACCGCTCGAGTCGAGCGCTGAGTAAACCGGCATTTTGCGCCGAGAGACGCGGTGAAACCGAAGCACAAAACGCTTCTCACGTCAATAAACTAAAGAAAACAACAACTGCGACAAACACGTCTACGTCTTCTTATCACCGATAGCTGATCGATGCTTTTTTGCATAAAAACGAACATCTGTAACAGCAGCACAAATGCTCGCACATAATCCACACACTCCGCCATGATATTACTACTCTTAACTTTCGTTAAGTAACGCCCACCGTTAATGACGCTGCTTGGTTCTCAAAAACTGGTGGAAACGCACGTCGGTTCTCTACAGAACAACAAGGTTCTAAGAAACCTGAACAGAACCGGTTCAAGAACCATGTTTTTTTTTGGTGGAAAAGGGGTATGGGTGCCAAACTTCAGAGAAGAATTGCCAGTTCAAAAATCAGTTCTCAATGCAAGAATGCAACTAATTTAGTCTTTCACCATCTACTGTTCATAGTATTGCGAAAGGATTCAGGGAACCTGGAAAGAACTCGGTCCATGTAGTGCAAAGCCAGGGACTGATGTTGAATGTGGATGAATATTGAGCCCTCAGACGGCACTGCATGGAAAGCAGACAAGCTACTGTGATAAATATAGCCACATGAGCTTGGTAGTACTTCGGTAAAACATTGTCTCTTAACACAGTCTACCACTGCCGCTACCGTACATCAATTCTGTGCAGAAATGCCACATCATTAGCCTAGAAAGGGTTTCAAACTTTAGCAGCAAGAACACAAAGGCCAACAAGAAAAGCCGGTCTAATGCATGTATTAATGTACAGGAATGATGGACCTGAGGTACAAAAATGTAGACAGCATCTCAATGTGTAGCAGACTGCAAACAATCCAAAGGATGAAGGGTAGAAACCCCTGTAGTTCTATTTCCAGCTTGGAAGGTGAATAATTAATCACAGGGTCTGTCTGAAAACCTTGTGAACTGCCTTGCTGCCCACTGCCTACCTAGGCAGATTATTGAGACGCACTACTTAGACAGCGACTGCACCCGCAGTTTTCGCTTACTAAGCTAACCCAGTTAGCCTCAGGCCATTCAGACCAATGGGCTGAGGCAACACAACACGCTAGCATTCCAGCTAACATCTCCCTCCGTGTAGCAAAAACTGCTACAAAGTCACGGTCAAACCCAAAATTGCAAAATAAATGACACTTGTACACCTTTATAAAAATTCGGGCAGTGATAGCTCGGCGGTTAGGGTACTTGACAAGTAATCAGAAGGTTGCTGGTTCATCCCCACCACTGCCAAGTTGCCACTGTTGGGCCACTATTCAAGGCTCTCAAACCTCAATTGCTCAAATTGCATTTAATGATAAATGTACTTGACTAGTATTCAAAGATTGCTGGTTCAAGCCCCACCACCGCCAAGTTGTCACTGTTGGGCCCCTGAACAAGGCTCTCAAACCTTAACTGCTCATAATACAATTATCAATGGATAAAAAAACATCTGCTTATCCTCTTCAAGCCCCACCACTGCCAAGTTGCCACTGCTGGGCCCCTAAGTATTTATTTATTTTTATTTATTTAATTTTTGAATTTTTTTATTTTTTACTGATTTATTATTATTATTCATTTATTACTGATTTACTATTATTATTTTTACTGATTTAATATCAATGGATAAAAAAGCATCTGCTTATCTGTTGAAGCCCCACCACCGCCAAGTTGCCACTGCTGGGCCCCTAAGCATTTATTATTATTATTATTATTATTATTATTTTATTATTATTATTATTTTATTATTATTATTATTATTATTAATTATTATTATTATTATTATTATTATATTATTATTATTTTAACTGATTTATTATTATTATTATTATTATTATTCATTTATAACTGATTTACTATTATTATTATTATTGTTTTTACTGATTTATTATTAAACGGAAGAAAAAAAGCATCTGCTTATCTGTTCAAGCCCCACCACCGCCAAGTTGCCACTGCTGGGCCCCTAAGCATTTATTATTATTATTATTATTATTATTATTATTATTATTATTACTATTATTATCATTATTATTATTATTATTATTATATTATTATTATTTTAATTGATATATTATTATTATTATTATTCATTTATAACTGATTTACTATTATTATTATTGTTTTTACTGATTTATTATTAATGGAAAAAAAAAGCATCTGCTTATCTGTTCAAGCCCCACCACCGCCAAGTTGCCACTGCTGGGCCCCTAAGCATTAATTATTATTATTATTATTATTACTATTATTATCATTATTATTATTATTATTATTATATTATTATTATTTTAACTGATTTATTATTATTATTATTATTCATTTATAACTGATTTACTATTATTGTTTTTACTGATTTATTATTAATGGAAAAAAAAAAAGCATCTGCTTATCTGTTCAAGCCCCACCACCGCCAAGTTGCCACTGCTGGGCCCCTAAGCATTAATTATTATTATTATTATTATTATTATTATTATTATATTATGCTTATCTGTTCAAGCCCACCACCGCCAAGTTGCCACTTTGGGCCCCTAAGCATTTCCAGCATGGAAGGTGAATAATTAATCACAGGGTACTAGTGTGAGAAAAGTTGTGCCGCAGTGAATTCCGAGATGCCTTTGAGGCCGAGGAAGCACATAGCTCCCTCGTTATTGTCAGAATAAGGCATCTTGGTAGGCAGCATTTTAAGGCATCTTAGAATTCAGACAGCCTTCTTTTCGGGAATGTGATAGACGATGATGTAAAATGCTGTCCATAAGTGTTTATTAGTGTTTATATTGGCAGACTGTGTTTGTGGATACGATAAAAATCAAGCCATGTTTAATGTTAAACTGCAACAATATACCTGAATGATACATATTCAGATTTAGATTCAATACCGTCAAACAGAAATCAACCCAGGAGGCCTTGTAAGAGAGTTACTACTGTGGTCAAGCAATGTTTGGTCTTATGTTTCATCCTGGTGATACTGAAATGAAGAAAGTGTTGGTATTAAATTAACAGCGCTTCCTCACTTCTGTTACAGATATCCTCCATTGAATTTCTCCATTGATCTGTTTGGGAATCCTCGATGGGCCTGTGGGGCAACTAGACCACATTTAACACTTAATAATGAGTGTTTCTGCCAGCCTTGATAGACAACATGACGTGAAGGGTCAGTCAATATTTTATTTTTTTAAATGGGGGAGGGGAGAAAAGAAAAGAGGTTCTGAGAGAACGCAAAGATGATCGTGTTGCCACAGATGTTGGTCATTTTTAGGACTCAATGGGTGCTAAATCTGTCGTATGCTAAATATTTTGCAAGAGGAAGTATCACCCCACACCTTCTAACCTGAAAGATTTACACTGGTCATTTCCTGACCTTAGATCATCGACATGACAGAAGACGTTTGTATGAAAATGTTCAATATGGGACGCGATCTTCACGGCTGTGAATTAGGTAGAGCTTTAGTTAATTACATTATATAAACCACATGGTCCCATGGATTTTTGGGGTACATTTCCATTCTACCCCCTATGCTGGGATTGGCCTCATGCAGTTTGTTGTCCCACTCAGCTTGCCATCTGCCCTATGATGTAAGAAGTCAATGCTGGCATTGCTTGCATCAATTGGAGTCATTCGGTCATGGCCTGGCATCCCGGTAGTCTTCCTTGCTAAGACTATGTCAAGATTTAACAGAGTTATCAACGGTGGGGTGATCAGACTCAAGGGCTTCTAAAGCCTGCAAGCAGGACTTGGTCTCTTTGGCATGCTCTAGAGGCCAAAAGTAAGGTGTAGGCCCTAGAGGGCTATACTCCTTCGGTTTGTTGCCCAGCTACCATAGCTGCTGATACATGGTTTGCCACTGTATGCTTATGGCGTACTCCAGAGGCCAAAAGCGGGGAGTAGGGCTCAGCCGTGAACACTGAGCTGTGTCTTGGGAGGGCAACTTCTTTGGTCTGTTGGCCAGCTACATGGTTGCCTGATTAAAATGTTTTTTTTTTTTTTACAGATTTATTATTATTATTATTATTTTACTGATTTTTTTTTTACAGATTTATTATTATTATTATTATTATTATTATTATTGTTATTTGTTACTGATTTATGATATCCTTATTTTTTACAGACTTATTATTATTATTTATTTTTTACTGATGTATTATTATTTTTACTGACTTATTATTATTTTTTACTGATTTAATATTATTATATTTTTTTTTTTTACTGATTTATTATTATTGTTATTTTTAATGATTTATTATTATTTATTACTGATTTATTATTATTATTTACTGATTTTTTATTGATTTATTACTATTTATTTTTTACTGATTTATTATTATTATATTAATTATTTGTTACTGATTTATTATTATTATAATTTCACTTTTTTTTTTTACTGATTTATTATTATATTAATTATTTTTTACTGATTTATTATTATTATTATTTTACTAAATTTTTTTTACTGATTTATTATTATTATTTTACTGATTTATTATTATTATTATTATTATTGGAAGCTGAAAATTTGTATGTAATGTCATTCTTAGCATTTAACTTTAAATTCCCCCTAGAGCAGACTGGGTTAAAGGCCTTGCTTAAGAGCCAATAGTGGCTGTATAGCAGAGCCTGGATTTGAACCGACAATCTTCCGAATGAGAGCCCAAAGCTCTACCCACTAGGTTACCACAGTCACGGTAATAATTAATAATAATATTTGTTAATAATAATTACTGCCACATTTGCTATTTGGCACAATCTACATCCTTACCTCAACCTACATAGCAACAAGGACATAATTATAATAATTATAAATAAATAACAAAGGAAACATATATGCAGTGCAAAGAACTTTACAGGGTAGTTTGGTAAATATAATCTTAAAGGATTTCTGACTAAGCCACAACCACACACCACTAAATCACGTAATGCTGCGTAATTCTCCCGAATCATAACCTTGGTTAAGGTACTTATTTATCACGGCTCGGTACAAACCATCTCAGCTTCCCTTCCCCACAAAATTACTGCTTTATCCGTTAACCCTACTTTATCTTCAACCTTCAGCAGGAGCAGATACATCTAAATATAAGCAACTTATACTCAACTCATTTCACTAGTAGTCCAGCCAATGAGAATGCAAGATACAGTGTGGGGAAAAGTTGTATAAACATCAATGGTTATACACCAGGATAATATTGTAATATTGCTCAATTGACCCCGAACCAACGCCTTCTGGTGGCCTTTAAAGAGATACAGGGCAAGTCTTGACCAGCCAGTCAATTGGAGCAGGCCAATCCAACCACTTGTCCCTGCCAAGTATGAGCCAAAGTGCTGCGTTGGCTCATCCTTTCCAGACAAAGATCTCACCTCACGGGAAACAAGGCCCCCCATTGGTTCGCCTCTTAAGAAGGACCTATTCCCTCCTGTTCTACAAAGTAAAAGGGGCCAAGAATACTGGACCAATTAAACCACTGTGTCTCTAACAAGTAGGGTTTATCAGAGACTCAGAGTCCTTCGAGTTACAGACCCATTGATGTCGGCCAGATTCTCAAGCTTTTGTCCAAAATAGTGTGAGAAGAAATCGATTTTTTTTAAAGCTCTTGCCTTGAGAAACTTGAAATTGCACAATGTGACAGTTATCACACAACAATGACCACAAACACAGCAGGTATTATATATGTCTTATATGTGTCTTCTTTGAACCACTTCCTTTGACACAAAACCGAGGCTTAAGTAGGTTAAGCTTGAGCATCTCTGTTGCAAAGTTGGGTAAAACATCACATCAGAATAGCAGCAGGCTTTAGAACTATTGTGGTCGGGTAACATCCTGCATTCAAAGGGTGAAATGCAGCAGTGAAAGAGACAAAAATGTTGATCCAATTAGATCTAGAATTATACACCAGAATCAGCACCAATGCTGCTGTTTTGTCCTAGTGTATTAAATATGTATTCATTGGGGTGCCAATTTCTTTTAACCGCTAACAGCCATAATTGGAGCTCTAACTAATCCCATCAAAAGCTGTGAAATGAGACGTTTCCCGAGTAATACACAATTTGCTGTAGCTTTCAAGTGCTTTAATGCCAAGTTCACACTACATGACTACACTACACAACTGGATCTCTTGTAATCGGGAGTCTTTTAGGTCGTGGTTTTCACACTACACGACTGATCGATAATAGGGGTCACACACTACACGATCTATCACCAGGAGGAATCACAGGCGAGTCTGTTTGGTCTCCCAAACTACGTTGTCACGAAAACACACACAAAAAGTGACGAAGGATTTAATGACACCATGTCCATAAATATATGCCAACAATATGCGAGCGATCGTAGTTGTTTGTGCGCTGATGTGCAGCGTAAAAACAATTAGAAAAAATGAATGAATCCGAGTGGATTGGGCAACGCGATCAGCAGGGATCGTCTGTTCTGTAGTGAGTTGGATAAGTCGCAAATACTGTAAAGCTTGTGTGTGTTGATGTATTCTGTTATAAACTATATTATGCCCCTGTCCCACATTCTGAACCCCCCCCCCCCCCCCCCCAGGGTTTTCCCTCACCCCGTGTCCTGCGTTCTCATTGGCTGTAATTCGACATAGCACTCAACGCCACTCGCAACCCGCTCGCACCTCCTTTCACACTACACGATTTTGCAACTGCGAACAACAACTGCGACAAACACGTCTACGTATACGTCTTCTCATCACCAATAGCTGATCGATGCTTTTTGTATAAAAACGAACATCTGGAGCCGCTCAAGTGGCGCAGCGGTAAAAAACACACGCTGCCACCGGAGCTGGATCTCGAGTACGTCGTATCGAATCCAGCTCTGCCTTACCGGTCGAGGCTGAGCGGCTATATGAACGACGATTGGCCCGTTGTTCAGATGGGCGGGACTGAGGCCGGAAGTGGGTCTCTCTCTGTCAGAATGGTGCAGTTACGACCTCTGCTGGCTGATCAGTTGTCACGAAAACACACACAAAAAGTGACGAAGGATTTAATGACACCATGTCCATAAATATATGCCAACAATATGCGAGCGATCGTAGTTGTTTGTGCGCTGATGTGCAGCGTAAAAACAATTAGAAAAAATGAATGAATCCGAGTGGATTGGGCAACGCGATCAGCAGGGATCGTCTGTTCTGTAGTGAGTTGGATAAGTCGCAAATACTGTAAAGCTTGTGTGTGTTGATGTATTCTGTTATAAACTATATTATGCCCCTGTCCCACATTCTGAACCCCCCCCCCCCCCCCAGGGTTTTCCCTCACCCCGTGTCCTGCGTTCTCATTGGCTGTAATTCGACATAGCACTCAACGCCACTCGCAACGTTCAGGGCGATCAGAGGCGCCTACACGGAGATGGGGAAGGAGTGCTCTTAGGGTGTGTCTCTCCGCATGCAATGCTAGGTGGCGCAACACCCATCAATGTGTGGGTGGCAAGATGCATACGGCTTGCTGCTTATGCAAGATGCATACGGCTTGGAGGGGATGTGGGTTAGCTTCGATCTCCTCAGTCAGGGCAGAGATCGGCATAGACAGAGAGGTGGCGTGAGGCAAATTGGGCAATTGGACGCGCTAAAGGGGGAGAAAATGCATTTTTTTTTTTAAACTAAAAAAAACTAACATCTGTAACAGCAGTACAAATGCTCACACATAATCTACACGCTCCACCATCATGTCACTACTCTTTACTTTCATTGTGTAACACCCACCGTTGATGACGCAGGCTTGGTTCCCAAAAACTGGTGGAAACGTGGGTCGGTTCTCTACAAAACACCAAGGTTCGAAGAAACCTGAACAGAACCGGTTCAAGAACCAGAGTTCTTTTTGGTTCTTTCGCTATTTGAGACATGAAGTCTAGCACCATTGCTGTATGTTCTAGGTTTACGTTCAACCATAAAGGTAGCCTGTGCTGTGTATTGTAGCTTCCATTTATTCTATCATTCAATGAGTAAGTGTTATATCAACAAGCCTCTATGCTTTTTTATTAAGGTGGAACAGTACGATCATAAACACGACTAGTTCAGCTTGTTCAGCAAACAGTCCTATCTAAACATGGTCTTTCAAAAAAAACAGAGTTGCAGCCATCTAAAAGTGTAACAGAGTGCATCACGCCCCAAGGTGTAGCCTTTCCCCTGCAAGATCTGAAAATGAAACCAGTTTGCAGGGTGCTCAACCAAAGCAGAGCATTACTGTACGTAAGAGCAACAAAAAGCGACGGTCAAAATTCCAAAAAACAGAGTAACGAATTAAGGAGCCCGCAATGGAGACAGTGAATAGAAAAGGGATAGCGCAGGAATTAAAACTGGTAAAGCTGCTCAGAGCTTTACTAAAAAACTGTTTATTGGTGTAACCAGTAACACAGACACAATGAAAACATGCAAACGCCACACAGAAAGGACCCAGACCGCTCCACCTGGGAATGGAACCCAGGACCTTCTTGCTGTGAAGAAAAGATTAAAGAAAGGTAACCCGAGGACAGCAATGTATGAACGACAACTCACCTCACCAACTGGCACCGCTTACAACCAGCATGGGACCCAATGTTGTACCTGCTTTGGAAATAGGCCCTTACTTTGGCTCTGGGGCAGCTGGTTCGTCTAGTGCGGTTCCCTTGTGATGTCAGCTTAGTTCCCAGAAGGAAGGTGTGCTGGACAGCAGAAAACTAAGTCAGACTGAGCCAGGCATCAAACACAAGTTTCCCAACACAGGAGTTGACAAATCTGTCAGTTAAGAGGAACTGATACGTCAATCATTTGCACCTCAATGGCCCCTCCAATGGCCCTATTTAGCAAGACAGAAGGACATGATTCCGTAACTGAGGCCCGCCACCAAGCTCCTCAGCAAAAGGCTTTAGTATCTTAGTGTCTTATATAAAATTATAATGATATAATAAGCTAAGTTTTATTTTTTCTTGTTTTTTTGTGGTTGTTTATACATTTTTCTCCCCCTTTTTCTCCCTTTTAGCGCATCCAATTGCCCGATTGCGTCATGCTTCCTCCACCAATGCCGACCCCGGCTCTGATTGAGGAGAACGAAGCTAGCCCACACCCCCTCCGACACGTGGGCAGCAGCCGTATGCATTTTCTCACCTACACTTTGACGAGTGCAACACGGATCAGCACCGTCTATGGAGAGACACACCCTGAGAGCACTCTTTTCTCATCTCTGCGCAGGCGCCATCGATCAGCCAGCAGAGGTCGTGATTGCATTAGTTATGAGAGAGTCCCTATGCGGCTTTTTAATATCCCACCCCTATATGAACAACAGGCCAACCGTTGTTCATGTGGCTGCTCAGCCTGAGACTCGATACGATGTATTCGAGATCCCAGCTCTGCGCCACCTGAACGGCCAAGTTCTACCTTTTTACTGGGACATGACACAAAATATCCAAATCATTTTGGAACAACATGAACTGATATAAAACAGCTGACCAGTTTGTGATTTTAACGCGCAATAGTTCCATCATTCTACAGTATATTTAAATCATATAAATTATACAAATGTTCAAGGTTTCTTTCTGTTCCGGTAACTATGCTCAATTCAAATCATCCACCAGCTGTTGGAAATGAATATCTGACTGCATTAATCAAACAATGACCGTCTGTCCGTTATCTGATAAGTATTAACATACATGTGACCCATATGTAAATGTATCACCTTCCAACATATTGCAATTCCTCAGACTCATGCGTAGGTTACCAACACATAGCTCCGTTAGCTTGAGCTAATGGTATCAGCATGGGCTTGAACACCCAAGAAACAAAACATATCAATCACCTCTGCCTTCCAGGAACCAGGTTACAAATATTGACTGAAGTGATTGGTCAGCCAGAACAAAATGACCAGATTGAAATATATAACTTGCGGACAGGGTCCGTGTACCTTCGGTCATTCGTTTTTCACTTTTAATCCTAAAGTTGAAAAACAAGAAAACGGGCTGTTTTTAATTTCTACAAACAATATTGAAAAACGGGTCGTATTTTAATTTAATCAAATAACATTTTCTATCAGTTCAACCAGAAATAAACACACACACGCGTGCATGTGCTGACGTGTATATTTGCTTCATATTTGCTTCAGTGTTGAGAAGCCAGAGCAAACAGTAATAATAACGTTACGCCACGTCCCCTGTTCTGACTTTTGTGCCTGGCGTACTTTTTCCTGTCCTTGTAATTCACACAAGAACTATTTTTCAAAAAAAAAAAGGGGGGCTATTCTAAGAAAAAGAATGCTGCATTAATTTTTTACATTATTATTATTATTATTACCGTATAGGACTCTGTAATACAGGCATAACTAATCGGACATGTCACATAGTGGTGGTAAATTCGGGTTATTTTATGGACTTGGGTAAGTCTGAGTCACTCAGTAATGTAAGGCAGTAAGGCAGTTGTAGCCTAGCGGTTAAGGTACTGGACTAGTAAGCAGAGGGTTGCTGGTTCAAACCCCACCACTGCCAGGTTACCACTGTTGGGCCCTTGAGCAAGGCCCTTAACCCTCAATTGCTTAGACTGTATACTGTAAGTCGCTTTGGATAAAAGCGTCTGCTAAATGCTGAAAATGTAAATGTAATGTGATTCGGTTCACTTGAGTCACTTGAGTCATCTGTACTGACATCTTGATTGCGATTGATTTACTGCATGAAAATGCATCCAAATATCACTTGTCTTCTGTGCACTCAGAGCCAGGGCCAATCAGAGGACTCATAGGATCCGGGTTAATCGAGATCTCGGACTCGTGATTCCTGATTCAGTACGAAGATTCGAATCATTAACCCAGGCGATTCAATATTTCTTGTTCTCGGCCAATAAACATCCAAAAAGTAATACAATTGCACGAACTAACTCTGCAGTAAACAAGGAGCAAACAACTAAGGGTGGGTTTATAAAATAGATTTTTCGATTCGAATCTATCTTTATTTGAACGATCCGATATCGATTCATATAAACGCGAGATCGATCTTTTAAATACGCCCCTTTTTACGGTGCACACGGAAATCTGTTACCTTCTTTAATTTCGCGTGGCCAGCCAGTGTTTTTTCATGCAACGAGATCTGACCTGCACATCAGTTCAGCATGGCAGAAGCTCAAGTTATGACCACTACACAACTTTTTGCACTGATTTTCGCTCGGCGACGGGTCGGTGCTGGATTCGGGAGGAACTCGGTGTTCGCTCTGCGATCAAAACAGCGAGGGGAAACACAGGGGAGAGGTTGTAAACAGGTGGAGCGCAATATAGTTTCTATCAGAATACATCAGCACACGCGAGTTTTACAGTATTTCTGACCTGATCGTTCTCTACAAAACAAAATATTTATTAACCTTCAACTCACTATAGAACAAGCCATGCTGCTCGTGTTGCCAAATCCACTCAGATTCATTTATTTCATCAGCGCACAAACTTTGATCTCTCGCTACTTGTTGATGTGCATGTTTGGACGTGGTATCATTAAACCTTTCATCACTTCTCACGTGTGTTTTCGTGACAAAACGTAGTTTTGGAGACCAGAGAAGCTCGCCTGTGATTCCCCCTGGTGATAGATGGTGTAGTGTAAAACCCCCCATCGCCGATCAGTCGTGTAGTGTGAACGTTACAGCGACCAGGTGGTAATCAGAGTGTTGTGTAGTGTAAACTTGGCATAAGCTGTTCAACAGCCAGGTGTATGTTTACATTACATTTACAATGTTGTAGCGTGTCAGACATATAAAATTATAATAAAAAATGAATGTTACTGTTTTCTGTTTTGGATTAATTATTTATGTAAACAAAATACACAAATATTTTTAATAATGAGTGTTCTTTGTACAATTATCACATTCGTTCTCTGAACATCTTTACATATTTTAACAAAACCTGTTAATGTAACTCAAATATGCCTAAATGTGTTGAATCGAAATCGAATCGAAAATCGAATCGAAAATCGAATCGAAAATCGAATCGAAAATCGAATCGAAAATCGAATCGAAAATTGAAAATCAAAGATCGAATCGAATCGGGACCTTGTGAATCGGAATCGAATCGATCCAGGAAATTAGTGGCGATACCCAGCCCTACAAACAACAATCAAATATATTTCAAAAAGTTATTTGGTTAACAATAAGCAGAAGGCTGATAAAAAAAAAGCATTAAATGATGTAATAGTTACATGTACGATTAGTTATGCCTGTATTACAGAATTGAGTCTTATATGGTAATATAACGGGACGCGGCGTAACGTTATTACTACTTTTTGCTCCGTCTTCTCAACACTTGTACTTAATTTACACTGAAGCAAATATGAAGCAAAAAATATACACGTCAGCGCATGTACACACGTGTGTGTTTATTTCCAGTTGAACTGATAAAAAATGTTGATTTTGGATAGCTGTTCTTCAATGGTCAGGACCATTACAGAGCAGATATTATTTGGGTGGTGGATCATTCTCAGCGCTGCAGTGACACTGACATGGTGGTGGTGTGTTTTTAAACACCTCCCTGTCACTGCTGGACTGAGAATAGTCCACCGACCAAAAATATCCAGCCAACAGCACCCTGTGGGCAGCGTCCTGTGACCACTGATGAAGGTCTAGAAGACGACCAACTCAAACAGCAGCAATAGATGAGCGATCGTCTCTGACTTTACATCTACAAGGTGGACCAACTAGATATTTATCACGTGGATGGCCGGGTACATGGGGAACATACGGCACCAGGATGCACTATGGGAAGAAGGCAAGACGGCGGAGGCAGTGTGATGCTTTGGGCGATCTTAAAACTAAAAACGAATAACACCCCGTTTTCCCGTTTTTCAATATTGTTTTTTGAAATGAAAAACGGCCCGTTTCCTTGATTTTCAACTTTGGGATTTGAAGTGAAAAACAAATGACCGAAGGTACACGGACCGGTCAGACTTTGACACGTCAGGAGAGAGTAATTGTATGTACAGAAGTGTATAAATAATGTGTTAATACACTATGCAATTATTCTATTGTTACATGCTATTGTGAAATAAGAAGCCTTTAATGACATTGCTCAAACAATGCTTGTGTATTTAGTGGAGACAGACTGACATTAGCTGTTTCATAATGGTTTAAAGTTCAGAGTTTAGGGCTTTGAACAAACAAACACAATCAAGGATAAAACACAAGGACAAATCACTATGAATCACTGACTGTTCTGTTAAATTCTAGTAAAGCAGCAGCTTAATTCCTAAAAGATTTCCTAATACACTATATTGCCAAAAGTATTCACATTCAGGTGTTCCGATCACTTCCATGGCCACAGGTGTATAAAACCAAGCACCTAGGCATGCAGACTGCTTCTACAAACATTAGTGAAAGAATGGGTCGCTCTCAGGAGCTCAGTGAATTCCAGCGTGGTACCGTGACAGGATGCCACCTGTGCAACAAGTCCAGTCATGAAATTTCCTCGCTACATTCAACTGTCAGTGGTATTATAACAAAGTGGAAGCGATTAGGAACGACAGCAACTCAGCCACAAAGTGGTAGGTCACGTAAAATGACAGGGCGGGGTCAGCGGATGCTGAGGCAATTGCTGCAGACCTCCAAACTTAATGTGGCCTTCAGATTAGCTCAAGAACAGTGCGTAGAGAGCTTCATGGGATGGGTTTCAATGGCCGAGCAGCTTAAATCACCAAGCGCAATGCAATGGTTGGATGCAGTGGTGTAAAGCACACCGCCACTGGACTGTAGAGTGGTGGAGACGTGTTCTCTGGAGCGATGAATCACGCTTCTCTGCCTGGCAACCTGATGGACGAGTCTGGGTTTGGCGGTTGCCAGGAGAACGGTACCTGTCTGACTGCATTGTGCCGAGTGTAAAGTTTGGTGGAGGGGGGATTATGGTGTGGGGTTGTTTTTCAGGAGTTGGGCTCGGCCCCTTAGTTCCAGTGAAAGGAACTCTTAATGCTTCAGCATACCAAGAGATTTTGGACAGTTTCACGCTCCCAACTTTGTGGGAACAGTTTGGGGATGGCCCCTTCCTGTTCCAACATGACCGCGCACCAGTGCACAAAGCAAGGTCCATAAAGACACGGAGTCCTGACCTCAACCCGATAGAACACCTTTGGGATGAATTAGAGCGGAGACTGTGAGCCAGGCCTTCTCGTCCAACATCAGTGTCCGACCTCACAAATGCGCTTCTGGAAGAATGGTCAAAAATTCCCATAAACACACTCCTAAACCTTGTGGAAAGCCTTCCCAGAAGAGTTGAAGCTGTTATAGCTGCAAAGTGTGGGCCGACATCATATTAAACCCTATGGATTAAGAATGGGACGTCACTCAAGCGCTTCATTCTATATTTCCTGTAAAACGCACAATGTCACATGACTCATTGACTTATTCACACCTGGGGGCATTTCAGGCTGCGCTTACACATGCTGTAAAATGGATTCGTTCAGCATGCCATTTGTGGGCGTCTGCAGGGATGAATGCAACCTGCAGAAGCCGCAATACAAACATTGGTGCTCTGTGGCTGTGCCTGTGCCATAGTCAGTTGTAGCCTATTGGCTAAAATTAGTTTTTACTGTTGGACCCTCGAGCAAGGCACTTAACCCTCAATTGCTTAGACAATACACTGATCAGCCATAACATTAAAACCACCTCCTTGTTTCTACACTCACTGTCCATTTTATCAGCTCCACTTACCATATAGGAGCACTTTGTAGTTCTACGATTACTGACTGTAGTCCATCTGCTACTCTGCATGCTTTTTTAACCTGCTTTCAGGACCCCCACAGAGCAGGTATCATTTAGGTGGTGGATCATTCTCAGCACTGCAGTGACACTGACATGGTGGTGGTGTGTTAGTGTGTGTTGTGCTGGTATGAGTGGAGTTTTTAAACACCGTGTCCACTCACTGTCCACTCCTACCTAGTTGGTCCACCTTGTAGATGTAAAGTCAGAGACGATCGCTCATCTATTGCTGCTGTTTGAGTTGGTCATCTTCTAGACCTTCATCAGTGGTCACAGGACGCTGCCCACGGAGCGCCGTTGGCTGGATATTTTTGGTTGGTATTGCTGTGTCTTATCCACTCATACCAGCACAACACACACTAACACACCACCACCATGTCAGTGTCACTGCAGTGCTAAGAATGATCCACCACCCAAATAATACCTGCTATGTAGTGGTCCTGGGAGAGTCCTGACCATTGAAGAACAGCATGAAAGTGGGCTAACAAAGCATGCAGAGAAACAAATGGACTACAGTCTACAGTGCTTCTATATGGTAAGTGGAGCTGATAAAATGGACAAGGAGGTGGTTTTAATGTTATGGCTGATCGGTGTACTGTCACAGTACTGTAAGTTGCTCTGGATAAAAGCATCTGCGTAAATCCTAACCCCTTAATCTTGGCAAACTGTTCTCCCAAGTGTATGAGGATCCCTTTAATGCACTCACAATTTAAAAATCACCCATACATTTTTAATAGGTTTGAAGTTAGGAGATTGGCTAGAGTCATTGTACATTAGTGATGTCTTGTTTGAGCTTTATAAAGATGGTACTATACTGTACCACTGTATCAGTACCACTGAATAATCACTAAATAAGTACTTATGCTTTCAGTAATGAGCAAAATAATCACAATAAACACACTCTATAGACCGTTTCAATGAGGGTAAACAATAACAACGCTACTGCGCATGTCTGTTCCTTTCGCCTTTCCGGTAGCGCCACTTTTAAACATCCATCCAGCTGTCAACATGACGAGCTCGTACTTTTCGAGTCTCCCGAACGCGGAACAAACGCGATATTAGCAGAAATGAATGATAGATCATCAAGTATCTTTACCAGACCCTTTTGAGGAGAATTTAAGAAGTGTTTTTCCGCTGACCTAAAACGTTTGCCTGAGGTAACATACCCAGACGTGTATCACTACCCTGTTGAAACGGAGTGTGTTTACACCAGAGAGGCAGTGAAAGCATACCGCAGTTTGGACGCATACAATTAATTATTAAAATCATTATTGTGTCATCTCCCCTTTTGTGTCTGTTGAGTTAAGAGCCATTATAATATGATAAAAATATGACAAACCACAGTGAATTACTTCTCATCTGAATTAGAACATATTAGCTAATGCTAAAACTATTTTTTATAGCCTAACTGGAAATACATGAAATATTTTACAGTAAGCACAATGTACTCATAAATAGAATGTTTACTTTTTGTATTACAAAAGTAGAACCATGTTTCTTTACAGGTCTGTGTGTCATTTAATAATTAAGCTAAGCTAATTATTACAGCTAATTAAGCCGTTAATATAATTCCATATAGTGACATTTCCCCAAAATATAGTCCTATATAGTTATGGCTTTTACATCGTATTCTCAGGAAAATGTAAACTTTTTAAGGCTTATGTTAGGTTTATGTTTATTCTGTTCTATTAATACAAATATTAAGCGCATGCATATTTTAATACACTTAAGCTAAACGTCAGGGACAAGACACCAAGAGAACAGCGTTTAAGTGAGTACATTTGTTCACAATATTTTATTATGAAATAATATATATTACATTTATTATAAGAGTTGATGGTGGGTATCCAGCCGGCTCTATTTACAGCAGCAATCCAAGCGTTTCGCTGTGCGTTGTCTTTTGGAAATCTGTTCACCTTAATTTCTGAAAGCAAGTTTGTACCTGGCCTGAGGGAACATCCGACAACCGAACAACACGGTCCTAACTTTAATTTAGACATACTGTCAGTAAATCACAACTGAACTAGCGCAAAAGAATTGAAGCAGTTGTGGTCAATCGCTGTTGTTCTGAGCGCTGTTTACCACCAAGCGGAAGCGTCTTAGGAACATCAACGTCACTTCCTGGACTCATGAATATTCATTTGAAACGGTCTATAGTGCGTTCAGAATACATTTTTGTCTGTATAGGAACAAAATTAGTCGCTAAATGCAATTACAGTCGAAGTCAAAAGGTTACATAAACTCACATGGATCGTTTATCATCCGCCACTTGGGATTTTAATGATTTCTTCAACCTCTCTCTCCTGTCACTGATAGACTGTAATACATCCTCTTTTAAGAAGCAGGGCTCTAGACTAACGTTTTGCACTGGTTGCACTGGTGCGCCTAACTTTTTTTCTTAGGTGCACCAGCACAAAAGTTAGGTGCACCCAAATTTTCGACCGCATCGCATTTAACACCGCAGTTTTACAGGTTCACTTTTTTTTTTTTTTTTTAATCACTGTCCATACAGGCAATATTGACTTGTAAATAACTAACAATCTGGTCAACATGGCCTCGTCTGATGATCTGTTTGCTGCTGCCTGCCGCTGAAGGGCAGTGGGGAGAGGGGACACTTGGGCAGTGCATTTATCGAGGCATGTAATGTGTTTTATAGATGCATTGGGCTTTTTCAGCCTTTCAATTCAAAATGTATTAGAACCAGTCACAAATATACTATTGCCGGCCACTGTCTTCTTTACAGTTAATTATAGTATTACAGACTAATTATAGCACACTTATAAAAATTATAAAAATAATAGAGTAAATGTGTATGTATGTGTGTATATCTATTTATATGTGTGTGTATATTTAAAATTATATGTATATGTTTGTGTGTGTGTTAGAGTGTAATCTTAAATGCAGTGCATTATATTATCGGCTTTACTGAATCTTTTACACAGATTCCCAAAATCGCTTGCGGTGCACTCACTGTGTATTTTGACTACATGTATTCTAATATATTTTGGTCTTTTAGTTATTTTTATATTTTACTTAACGAAAATATTGTCATGTTTTTACTTTCACTATCGCGGCACTTTACCGCTAGCATTAGCCCCTTGCTACTGTAGAGGGTCGGCTCACCTAGCCGCTGTCCGGTGGAGATGCTGCGGGTCTTTTGCTGTGCGGTGGTGGAGGTGTGGGAATAAAGGCACACGGCAGGGTCGAGTCACTTTAACTGTTTAGTCAGGACTTCAGTGAGCGTTACAACACTTTACACCGCCGAGCTCCAGAACCCGAACTTCCATTCTGGGGACATCCGGCGAGTCTCATATACAAAACTAAACTTACGGCAGAACGTCCGAACGCACATGTAGAAACCTGGTGCTGCATTCTGATTGGCTGAGCTGAATGTCGCTCACATATCACCGCTACAATATTGTCCCGCCCTTCACTATCTCTGATTGGTTTAGACCATGATATTGGCCTAATGTGTGTCTG
Source organism: Trichomycterus rosablanca (assembly GCF_030014385.1). NCBI lineage: Eukaryota > Metazoa > Chordata > Actinopteri > Siluriformes > Trichomycteridae > Trichomycterus > Trichomycterus rosablanca. The sequence goes on from NC_086007.1 coordinate 20,473,885, forward strand.
TTGTTTTTTTTTCCCTCGGACGCCTGGTCGCACCGGTGCGACCTGAGATTTTTTTTAGTCGCACCATTGAGAAATTAGGTCGCATGTGCGACCAAATTGGTCGCACTCTAGAGCCCTGAGAAGTTGTATTATTTTGTGAATTGATTGTGGGTTTTCTAAAAATGTGCAGGATCAAAATATACATAGCAAGTTAGATTATTCATTTGGTGGTAAGGAATGTAATGTAACGTTGTTTTAGATTGTTGCTTGGCCTCTTATTTTGCGTATTAATAATTGTGTTGCCAAAACAGCCCTACATCTACCATGCGCTGTGTATTCTGACAACCGTGACCCTTTCCTTCCTTGGACCACTTCTCATAGATACTGACCACTGCAGACCGGGAACACCCCACAAGAGCCGCAGTTTTGGAGATGCTCCGACCCAGTCGTCTAGCCATCACAATTCGGCCCTTGTCAAACTCGCTCAAATCCCTAACACATCAACTTTGAGGATAAAATGTTCACTTGCTGCCTAATATATCCCACCCACTAACAGGTATCGTGATGATGAGATAATCAGTGTTGTTCACTTCACTTGTCATAATGTTATGCTTCGTCAGTGTATATTGCCCATCCCCATGTTCAGATATGCTCAAAATGCCCCCAACAATATAAGGAGGTAAAAATATCAATTAACATATTTCACTCACTAGCTTTGCTTAATGTTTGGATCCGTCAAGGTTCCCCCCCCCCCCCCCCCCCCCCCATGTGTTCCATGGTCCTGTGGAACTGCATATATTTAAGGCTAATGTAAAATAATGGGGTTGTTTTTTAAACTTAGACACTGAAAATAACACAAATAAACTATAAAAACACTGAATTACAATTGAAAAACCGTTAAACATTAATATAGAAATACAATAAATCCTACTATTTACTTTATTGATTACTTATGCTTCTTACTTAGTGGAAAGAACTTATTAGCAGTAATAATTAAGAGAAGTTTAGTGTTTCTACGTTGTTCTTTTAATACATTAAGTCACATTAAGCTTTTTTAACAATAAGAGTTTTTTTCTCAGAACAATTTCTCAGAACCTCGAGCTGTAACACAAGTTTAAAAGTGAAACAGGAGGAAAATCCAGATACATGTAGAGCTTTCAGAGTGGACGCTGAGTGACAAGGTACCACTGTATATGATTAGATTAGATTAGATTAGATTCAACTTTGTAAATGTGCAAGTACAAGAACAGAGCCAATGAAATACATTGGATCTAACCAGAAGTGCAAGATAGAGATTATTTACATATAATACAGCTAAAGTGCATAAGTGACCAGATAAGTGAAATAAAGAGACACAAGTTAAAGAATATTAAACAGGTAATGCTGATTGTACAGAGTATAGACTAGTATATAATTACAGAGTAATGAAAGGTGAATAAAAGTGGCTAAATGAATAAGTATAAATAGAGCATATACACCAATCAGGTATAATATTAAAACCACCTCCTTGTTTCTACAATTACTGACTGTAGTCCATCAGTTTCTCTACATACTTTTTTAGCCTGCTTTGACCCTGTTCTTCAATGGTCAGGACCCCCACACAGAGCCGGTATTATTTAGGTGGTGGATCATTCTCAGCACTGCAGTGACACTGACATGGTGCTGGTGTGTTAGTGTGTGTTGTGCTGGTATGAGTGGATCAGACACAGCAGCGCTGATTTTAAGAGTTTTTAAACACCTCACTGTGACTGCTGGACTGAGAATAGTCCACCAACCGACAACATCCAGCCAACAGCGCCCCGTGGGCAGCGTTCTGTGACCACTGATGAAGGTCTCAAAGATGACCACCTCAAACAGCAGCAATAGATGAGCGATCGTCTCTGACTTTACATCTACAAGGTGGACCAACTAGGTAGGAGTGTCTAATAGAGTGGACAGTGAGTGGACACGGTATTTATAAACTCCACTCATACCAGCACAACACACACGAACACACCACCACCATGTCAGTGTCAGTGCAGTGCTGAGAATTACCCACCACCTAAATAATACCTGCTCTGTGGTGGTCCTGTGGGGGTCCTGACCATTGAAGAACAGGGTGAAAGCAGGCTAAAAAAGTATGTAGAGAAAGAGATGGACTACAGTCAGTGATTGTAGAACTACAAAGTGCTTTTATATGATAAGTGGAGCGTGGAGTGTAGAAACAAGAAGGTGGTCATAATGTTATGCCTTTGGTTATTTACATAGTGATCAGCTATAACAAAACTGACCCTCAATGCACATCTACATTCAATACATAGTCAGCATGGGACGCAACCTATTCTACACTGTCCATGTATTCATCCACAAGCACGATCGCTACATCTACACCAGTTTAACGATCAGAGCAACAAACAACCCCACGATCTCAACTTCGAACCTCAGCAGATCAGACCCGGTTCCATTCTGTACTACAGCAGTGTACTGTGACCCACCTAAATCTGACGATCCGTCCTTAAACACCAGATCAGGAACAATTCAGGCACCAGATCCGCACCAGAAACCCGCGTTTGACGCACAATTCATCCGATCAACGCTCCGATCTGCGCGGAGAAAAACGCCACACTGAGATCAGCTCCCTTCGGTTCCAAACGCTCCAGCAGACTCAATAGGCGTCACATAAAACGGGTTGCCAGATCCTCACAAACATATATCTGTCATGCCTCACATTGACACACCAATTACACACGCTAATTAAAAAAAAAAGGTACAAAATACAAACTCCCATTTAAACATCACAAAAAAAGGAAATATAACTCACGTGTCAATTTTTCTCACGCCGACTACAATCGAGTCAATTTAATTCGTTTTAAAGCGAACTGGCAACCACGCGTCAAAAGCGAAAATAATGCGCAGGAAAATTCTGATTGGTTCGGACGTCTGGACGCGATTGTCTCCAAGCAGCGGATTGGTTCATAAATTGAGGACAGAGTTACGCCCCGCCCTATTGACAGAGTTCTGTAACGTAGGGTCGAGAAGTAGCTCGTTTTAAAGGTGTGCAAATGAAAACAGTGTATAAAAATCTAAATAACATGGTATAAACTACTACAACAACAAGCTAACAATCCATTAAGTTGCCATGAAAGATTCCATTCTCCATCTACATACTCCGATTAGGCATAACATTATGACCACCTTTCTAATACTATTGTGTTGGTCCCACTTTTGCTGCCAAAACAGCCCTGACCCATCGAGGCATGGACTCCACTAGACCCCTGAAGATGTGCTGTGGTATCTGGCAGCAGATCCTTTAACTCCTGCAAGGTGGGGCATCCGTGGATCGGACTTGTTTGTCCAGCACATCCCACAGATGCTCGATTGGACTGAGATCTGGGGAATTCGGAGGCCAGGTCAACACCTCGGACTCGTTGTTATGCTCCTCAAACTATTCCTGAAGCATTTTTGCGTTGTGGCAGGGCGCATTATGCTGCTGAAAGAGGCCACAACCATCAGGGAATACCGTTTCCATGAAATGGTCTGCAACAATGCTTAGGTAGGTGGTACAAGTCAAAGTAACATCCACATGGATTGCAGGACCCAAGGTTTCCCAGCAGAACATTACCCAAAGCATCACACTGCCTCCGCCGGCTTGCCTTCTTCCCATAGTGCATCCTGGTGCCATGTGTTCCCCAGGTATGCAACACAACACACACACCCGGCCATCCACGTGACATAAAAGAAGACATGATTCATCAGACCAGGCCACCTTCTTCCATTGCTCCGTGGTCCATTGTTGGCGCTTTCGGCGGTGGACAGGGGTCAGCACGGGCACCTAAGCCTAATAACTGGTTGTGCCACCATTGCAATCAAACCTTTTAATTAGACACGCCTTGTAACACTCCCACAGATGTCATTGTGAAATTATATACATTGTCTTCAACTGTCCTCAAATGAGGCCTGCAGTTTTTTAGACGTTCATCTAGTTCCTTTTGTGACTTCTCACAAGACTTTGAAGTATATCTGTGGGAATTTATGCCGATTCAGTAAATCACAAAGGAGCATTTGTATAGCTGGGCACTGATGTTTATTTAGTGGGGCTGAGGTAAGGGCTCTGTGCAGACCACTGGAGTTACTTTAAATCAAGCTTTTCTTCATGTCTGTATAGATGCTGCTTTGTGCACAGGGGCACAGTAAAGCAGAAACAGGAAAAGGCCTTTAGTTTTGTCCATACAGTGTATCACAAAACACCATAATTACTCCTAAATTCTTATTAGATATTTTATTGAGTACAGCTGATGATTTATTTGTGCCCAAAAAAATAGGGCTTGTTTGAATGATCTGATTAGACTGAATTGCAGGCATCATTCATTAACTACCCACCCCCAAACAAATAATCCAAAAACCTAGTGAGCTCTCTACATAGACAGCATTTCACCTACGCACTCCCGAGAAGGAGGCTGTTCGAAATCCTAGATGCCTTAATATGCTCACTAGTAAGGTATTTTAAAATTTAAAAGGTATTTTGACTCAAGAACAACTGAGCATCTGACGCTGCCTTAGCGGTGGAGGCAATCAGAGCATTCAGTGCGGCAATTTTTTTCACAGGAAAAAAAAAAAGAGGCGGACATTGCAGGGAAACATTATTATTTTCAAACGTAAATAAAATATTATTGATTTTTAATTTGTATAAACTTGCACAAGTGTGATTTATTGGCATAATGTGGCTTGTCAGTGAATGTAAGCGTTTTCGGTACACGGACAGAGATGTTAGATGACATGCTAGCACGTTGTGCCACCCCATCCCATTGGTTCGAATGGCATGAGGCTAACTGTGTTAGCTTATGTAGCAGGATGGAGTTTTGTGTTGATTTCATCTAAATTGCTCTCCAGCTGAGGATGATTTGTAGGTACCTTTAAATTGCTGGGCGGTCCTTTCCCATGCTATAAGTATTGGTATTGGTTGACTACCTGGGGTGCACTTCCTGCTGTTTCCTCTCCCGGTGAATCGCTTCTTAACGATTAAAAGCCATGTGGGCTTGTGTTTGTAGTACCGGTGCTATGTTGCGGGTTCTCTCTGCGATTCTGTTGGCGTGTTTCGCCTCCAGTCGAGTGGAAATAGCGGCCACATTACACTACTGTGACTACGGTAGCTGTTGTGCCCGCTGGTCTGTACTCTGACTTTCACTGCGCGGAAAACTGCATTGCTGTATCCTGTTAGGTATACGATCTAATTTTAAATTGGTCATCGTATGAGTTGATTATTTTAAGTGTTGTGTATTTTATAGGTCTTTTAGCCTGGATCGTGCTGGTTCGGTTCCAGTTTCCTGAGTGCTGCTGTTTTGCCTTCATCGGTGTTCTGCTGGAACTATTGTTTTGCCTTCATCGGTGTTCTGCTGGAACTATTGTTTTGCCCAAAGAACTGTTTTGCCTGAGAGACTGTTTTGCCTGCATTGGTGTTTTGCCTAAAGAACTGTTTTGCCGGCATTAGTGTTCTGCTGGAACTACTGTTTTGTCTGGATTACTGTTCTGCCTAAACTACTGTTTGGTCGGACTTTGTCATTTTTGTCTACATTACTGTTTTGTCTGAGTCGTATTTTGAGTTATTGTTTTGTATAAATACATTTTGTTTATATAATTGTTTTCATTTATTTTGATTTATGGTTTATTGTATTGGAGAATTATTTGTTTTCTTTCTTTTCCTTTGGCTGGACAGGAGCTGTGGGCCAAAGCAGGAGGCAGACGGACTTTGGTGGTGGAACCTCTTTCACTTGCCCTGCAGTCTAGAGCACGTTGGGTGTTATTGAGGTGTGCGGTGTGATCACGTGTGGTGTGTAGTGTAGGAGATTTCTTTACTTCCATATTTTCCGCTGCCGTGGTAAGCCCTCAGCCCTGTTCCTTCTGCCTCAGTCTTGTTTGTGAATTGTAAATGGACCCATAGAGTATTAAATGTGATGTGGCTAATCATTTAATACTAATTGTGTCTGTCTCAGAACGTGGCTTGTCCCGTGTGGAAACTTTTGTAAACAATTGTTAATAAAATTGACTAAGTGTTGGAAGTACGTCTCTGGTCTCCAAGTGTGTTCGAACCTGGGTGTCTTTCTTTCAGGGCCTTAAGTGCCCGTTATATAAATATTTCCTAGGGGTGAAATTCCCCTAGGTGGCGTTGTCGAGCAACTTTAACCTAAACAAACAAACCAAACGTCCACCGCTCCGTCACAATCAGTAAGCAAAAAGTGATGGAATCGCTGTCTAAGAAGCGCGTTTGAATGACCTCACTTGTAAGTCAATGACTTATTAGAATCCTCTCTACTTAGGCAGCTGCCTATGTAGGCAGTAAGACAGCAAGGCAGCTCACTAGGTTTTTGAACACACCCTTTATGTAAAAAGTTTTTAAAGCGGCTGTATGATGATAAAATCAGGTTTATTCCCAGATGACATCATAATATGATAGACGGCTGATCGGTAACAATGTATTTCATGTACGTGATGACGTCACAGGGCATCCGAATGAATTCGTTTAACCTGCTTAAGGTCCCATAGACAAGATCACGTGATCAGTGTGTAGGGAACACAAGGGCACTCAGTAGGGACCAACTGGCTAGGGACTCTTGTTGTTTCTCAAGTCATTGTTTTTGCGAGTTACGAGTCGAGTCCGAGTCATTTGAAACTAGTCGAGTCTGAAGTCGCTGTGTGTGCGACTTACGTGCGTCCCCATCTCTGCTTCACGGATGATAAAATTAAACTTTATTATTCTGCACTCCTAGCAGGTGGGCTCCTCCTAGCAGGCACAACTGGTCATTTCTGTAGCAGACATAATTGGCCACTGGTCTGCTGGGTGGGAAAAGATTGGACTGATAAGTGTGAGGGGTCTTCAACGTTGTGTAAGGACCCTGGTTAGTTTCCCGAGGTGCCTTTACAGAAATGCACAAACAAGTTCTCCTTGTTGCCCTCTGGTAGGCGCTATAGGAGTATTAAGGCTCGTACTTCCAGACTCCTGAAAAGCTTTTACCCCTCCGCCATAAAAACACTAAACTATCAAATGTTACATTCTAGGAAATAATGTGCAATTTATAGGGACTGTGCAATAACCTTCTTCTTCTTTTCTTCTGTAAAGTTCTTAAAACCACTATATTTTTGGATCTAGATGTGTATATGTTTGTTTTGTAAATACATGTGTATATATATATACTGTATGTCTGTGTGAACGTACATGTACCGTCAAGGAGATGCTCAAAATTTTCGTTGTGCACTGTGCAATGACAATAAAGGCATTCTATTCTATTCTATTCTAAATGGAGGAACGTGGAGATCAGTGCGTGACTCTCCATGCGCGAGACTGGCCTCATGAGTGAATCCACTGAAGTCCCCAGCAGAGGAAGAACCATAAATGCTGCTCTGATATTATTTACTATAGAAGATGCTCTGTTTATGATAACACTCCAAACCAGGCCATCACACAACCGTATTGATGAAAGCCATGAGATCTGTTCAGTGGATGGTGCCCGGGGCTCCTAGCATGGCTTAGATCTGTTAACAGCTTCCTTAAACCGAAGAGAAGACAGATGTAAGATGTGAGCACTCTTCTCGTATAAAATCCACTTTAATCATATCGTTTATCTTTTCTTCTTTCTCTGATTCAAAAGCTTCTGATATACTGTAGAAGGACCTACTTTAGTGGATTTGACCATTCAAAAGAGATTAATTTCATTAAAGCTGGATAAGTGAATATCCCTTGGTGCTGATCCTTGTGGTGACTGACTGCTCAGCAGTGTGACACAGTGATGGCCTGGGAAATCACCACAGTATAAAAAGATACAGTGGTACCTTAAAACTCAATGTTGAGTTTTTAAGGTATTTTTCCCCTAAGGATGTATGGGAAACCTGTTAATGCAATCCATGGTACCATGGAACTGCATATATTTTAGGCTTATGTAAATAATGGGGTTGTTTTTGACACTTATACACTGAAAATAACACAAATATAATATAAAAACACTGAAATGCAGTAAAAAATCTATAAAAATACAATTAACCTGCACTTTATCTTATTGTTTCCTTATGCTTCTTAATCGTGGAGATGTGTGATATTGGAATACTGTATTCTGTTCAGTAAAGGCAGTAAAGTAAAGGTAATAATAAAGAGAGGTTTAGTGTTTGTTGGGCGGCTTGGTGGCTCAGTGGGTAGCACTGTTGCGTTAAAGCAAGAAGGTCCTGTGTTTGATCCCCAGGTGGGGCGGTCTGGGTCCTTTCTGTGTGGAGTTTGCATGTTCTCCCCGTGTCTGTGGGGGTTTAACGAGCTACATTTGTGTTTTTGGTGGATTGTGCAGCGTTTCTGGATGTTATTGTAATTTTCTGCTCTCTAATAACGCTCCGGCCGTCTTAACCCGCAATGCACACAATGGCTAATGGGTAAATGTTTCAGCCAGCTTCCGGTGTAGTGATGAAGCGTCGCTCCCTACTCCCTGCACAGTTTGAAGTTCACTTCATTTGAACATTTTCATTACCTTTGGATTGGAATCTCACTTAAAAAGCTGGAATACCCTACGTAGTGCACTTCACAGGAACAACTGGGGTGAATGGAACGCTCCTACAGAATTGGCACTAATGGTTGAAAGACCGTGTTCTGAACCAATCAGACCTTCTGATTTAAATTTTTAGTAAGAAATGCTGTTATTTGCATTTATTCAGTTTGCAGCATCACACAGATGATGTGTCGATGAAATGCTTGATTGGCTTTCTAACGAGTTCGTGTTTTACTTCACAACCAGGAAAAGTTTGGAGGTTTTTAATTATAAGCACATTTACAAAATAACGGATTCTATTTCTAATGGGACACACAGTTATAAATGTAATAGCATCTGGAAGAACATAAGCTAAGGTAAGCAGTGGTTATGATTTTTTTTGCTGTGATTTGGATTTTGGCCGCTGTGCTGTGATTTATCGGGCACTTTTGTTTTGCAATGGAAACAAAACCTATCAGTTTAAGCTTTTAACTGGTACCTTCTTGTTACGGAAATTACATTCATTTGCACAATGACTAGGAAAGTAAAGGTACTAAGTAACACGGCAAAATACAGTTGCTAATCTGTTGTTGTTTTTTATCTGAACTTACATATTATTTGTTTATTTCTACGCTACATTTCCAATATATGTTTTGTGTATATTATATTGACTCGTGACTTGACCTGACTTGGACTCTAGTCTAAAGACCTGTGACTTGACTCGGACTCTAGCTTAAAGACTTGTGACTTGACTCGGACTCCAGCCTTAAGACTCGTGACTTGACTCGGACTCTAGCCTAAAGACTCGTGACTTGACTCGGACTCCAGCCTAAAGACTCGTGACTTGACTCAGACTCTAGCCTAAAGACTCGTGACTTGACTCAGACTCTAGCCTAAAGACTCGTGCCTTGACTCAGACTCATATTTTGTGACTTGTGAACATCTCTGCCATAAGGCCGGCTATTCATATACAGCACACTCAGCACAGAAAACACACAGACAATGGGGTCAAACAAGGTACACTTAACAATACGTCTTCAGGGACTGGACTGGCCTGGAAAACACTGTACGTACTCTGAAGTGTGGGAACAGATGGAAGCCTTGTAAGAATGGAAGGAAGTCACAATGTCCCACAGCGTGTCTCTGTAAGGGTGAGCTCAGAGATGAACTGAGATTGAAAGAAGACAAACAAATGACACCTCCTGGGTGTGAGTTTCCTTCTCCAAGGGCTTCTGGTGGGAGGATACTGGCAAATGGTTAATTTTTGCAGCTGATTAAAAAAATAATGAACCATGGACATGGTTAGGCAAGTATATACATATTCAGAGTATAATTAATAAAGTACACTTTATGGACTGTGGGAGGAAACTGGAGCTCCCACACAGACACAAGGAGAACATGCGAACTCCACACAGAAAGGACCCACCTGGGGATCAAACCCAGGACCTTCTTGCTGTGAGGCGACAGTGCTACCCACCAAGACACCGTGCCGCCCCACTGCTAATTGTAAAGCTTGTGTTTCTGCCACACACTAATCACAGGTGTATACATTTAAGTATATGAAAAGTATATGCTGACGAGATTGTGGCCACTAAACACTTGGAATGGCCAGGCTTTCTTATTCATCATCACTCGATAGATAGATAGATAGATAGATAGATAGATAGATAGATAGATAGATAGATAGATAGATAGATAGATAGATAGATAGATAGATAGATAGATAGATAGATAGATAGATAGGTTAGATCGATAGACAGACAGAAAGATAGATAGATTAGACAGACAGACAGATAGATTAGATAGATAGACAGACAGATAGATTAGATAGATAGACAGACAGATAGACAGATATATAAAATAGATAGACAGACAGATATACAGATAGATGGATGAATAGACGGACGGACAGACAGACAGATAGAAAGAGATGGATATATAGATAGACGGAAAGATAGATAGATAGATGGATGGATGGATGGATGGATGGATGGATGGATGGATGGATGGATGGATGGATGGATGGATGGATGGATGGATGGATGGATGGATGGATGGATGGATGGATGGATGGATGGATGGATGGATGGATAGATAGATAGATAGATAGATAGATAGATAGATAGATAGATAGATAGATAGATAGATAGATAGATAGATAGATAGAACTTGTCGGTTCAAAACTCAGCTCAGCCATCCAGCTGGGCAGCTACATGAACAACAATTGAGTTAAGGTATTCTGATTAATGGCACCTGCACAGATTCATTGATCAGGGTGTGGCTCTCCGTGCACAAAGCTGATCCACATATGAACTCACCTTGTGCAGGTAAAAAGACGCAGTCGGTTACTGCACACTTGTCGGAGGGAGCGTGTGTCAGTCTCGCTCTCCTCAATCGGGGCGGGGGTCAGCTCCAGTGGAAAGGAAGCATAACGCAATTGTGTAACAATTGGACACAATAAACAGTGGGAGAAAAAGGGAGAAAATGCATAAAAAGGCTAACAACAACACACTCACCTCAATATTATGTAACAATTAGCTTGTTTGTTTGGCACATTGAGTTAAACATGCACTAATGACAGATTGGAGTGGTGAATAATGGGATGTCATTTCCTGTCATTTCATCAGAGCATGTGAGCAGAGGTGAGGTGAGCCAAAATCCTTTCAAAGCATCTGTTTTATTATAAATAAAATAATAACTAAGAATTGCATTTGGGACTTCTCGTCCTCACATATTAAATAATAATATAAAAAAAATCATTATTGGTGGTCACTGGTTAGTCTAGTAGGCTCATTTATTGGAACATTGGGTTTGTTTTAGAGGCGGATTTCGATGGCCACTAAGCTACTTTTTCCAGTCAATTCAAGACAAGTCAAATGTATTTTTATAGCACCTTTTACAATAGACATTGTCTCAAAGAAACTTTACGGCATCCTGGACGAACCCCCTGTTGAACAAGCTGAAGGCGACAGTGGCAAGGAAAAACAAACGTTAAGAGGAATCACACTCAACAGGGATCCATCCTCCTTGGGTGGCCTAGAGAGTAGGTAAAAGGGTGAAGTCTAATAGTGAGTTCTGGATATTGTGAGTGCAGTACACCTGATTAGAGGCGCCTACACAGAGATGAGGAAAGAGTGCTCTTAGGGTGTGTCCCTCCGTACACAACGCTTGGTGGCGCAACACTCGTCATTGTGCAGGTGATAAGATGCATGCGGCTTGCTGCTCACGTGACGGAGGGAGCGTGGGTTAGCTTCGATCTCCTCGGTCAGAGCAGAGATCGGCATAGACAGAGAGGAAGCACGACGCAATTGAGCAATTGGACGCACTAAAAAGGGGAAGAAGAAGGGGAGAAAATGCATTTAAAAAAAAAAAGAATAAAAAAAAAAGAAAGAGACTCTGGCATGTCTAATTACTACAGCATAACTAAAAGAGGGAACAAGGAGGTTATACAGCCATGAGTCCACCTTTTCCATTGTCAACAAACCTGAGTATTCGCATGAAAGAGGCAGAACAACAGCAACTCAACATCCCTGATTACAACTCTCTATGGATGGGGTGGGCAGTTTTGGGCCAAGCGTTTGAAACCAGGTTGAAACCAGGTGCAGCCAGAAGCCAACAGACTATTTCAGCCCTACGATGGGAGCCACACCTTCCTGGTTTGGAAACAATAATTAACAGCCTAAGTTAATAATCTGGAATCGCCAATTGAGACTGTGGCTGCATCCGGAATCGCATACTTCCATACTCAATGAGTACGCGAGAGCGGTTAGTATGTCCGAATACATAGTATACATAAAAAGGTATGCGAGAAGTACCCGGATGACCTACTTCTCGGGCAGCCATGTTTAAGTATGCAAGCGATGCACACTTGTGGTCCACTAATGTATCCCATAATGCAACTGGAGCTGCGTAGGCGTTCAAAGCGGAATAAGAAACAAGAAAGATGGCGGAAAATGGAGAGTCCTCTGTTTACAAGTGTAAGTAAGATAAACAAAATAACAATTTTAAAGACTAATAAATAACAAAAAGACGATAAATATCCAAAATTTTGGCGAGTGGGGTTTGTAACGAGTCTGTAACTATGGTGATATTACGTCATCACGTCCCACGTCTTCACCTGACGTTGGTAAGATGGCGGATGTAGTACGTAGCGTGTTGTGGTGTTGTGTGCATACTGCACACTTCTGTACTGAAAGTATGTACTTTTTTACCGGCCGAGTAGTGCATACTTCCTCCAATCTAGTATGTACTCTGTAAGTATGCGATTCCGGACGCAGCTAACGTCTGAATCTCGAACAAAGACAGGGAGATTATTCCAATGTTGTGGGGCTATATAGGAGAATGCTAATACCTCTGCTGTAGGGGAACTGTAAGTAACCCTGCACCTTGGGAATGAAGAACGTGCTGGCTTGTAGTGCTCAATGAGTTCACTCAAATACTGTTGAGCCAGACCATGTAGTGCTTCATAGGTTAGTTAAAGTATTTTGTAATTAATGTGGAATTTAATGGGCGGCCAGAGATGATAGAACTAATAGTCTTTTCTCCCAATTTTAGCATATTCAATTTGTCTTCCCTGATTGCGTTCGAGGAGGGTATATTCGCCTGCTCATGCCCCCTTTTGCCCAGTGATTCGTACTCACTGCAACCCCGAATAGGATAAAAATGGTGGTAAAACAGGCAAGTATTTAAACATAACAGTTATATAACCTCACAATTATGCATAAGGGAAAGCATCTTATTCATTTTTATGTCTGGAAGACATTACAGCTGTAATAAAGACAATACGGTAACAGATAAGCATTAGCCCTAACATTAATAGATGTTTGTTTTAGGCATCATTATAAGTCAGAGTGAGTTTACTTCCCAATGATTTTTCCGAATAGCTATCTATGGCAGGAAGTCTGAGAGCACACTAATCTGAACAATGACGTTGTACGATCTATAGTTTGCAAAGACACAACAGCTGTATCCTATTCAGGGTCACTAGGAGAACACACAAACTCCACACCGAAAGGACCCAGACTGTTCCAACTGGTGATGTGACTCAAATGATGTGCTAGCCTTAATACTCCCTGGATGGTAGCTGTAAAGCAAAGATGTAATAATGGTGCTTGTGTGGTGCTGCAGTCTATTAGACTAACTCACTGCCGCCAAGATCCAGATTTAAATACCTGTGGTGCTATTTGCCCTGCATTAGGTTGGTACCCTGGCCCAAGTATTTCTGCCCTGAGTCCAGTGTTCTTCAGTCCCCACTGCAAACCTAACCAGGATAAAGGTCTCTTTACAGATGTTTAAAAAGGTTTAAGTCTGGGCTTTGACCACTTGAGCCACTTAAGGACATTCACAGACTTGCCTCAATGCCTCTCCAGTGTAGTTTAGGCTGTATGAAAAGTGAATTGTCATCCATTCCCCAATTCCTGACCCATTTGAAAGGCAGAAAATAGAAAACCTGTGCAGAATATCTGTCCAAAGTGAAATCATTACCAAATACTAAGCAGCAACGGAAAAGGATACCAAAATATGATGTCTGCAACCCACTACGAAGATAGGGGACAGAACAGAGATAGTGCAGTGAAGAAATAAGAACTGGGTTTTGCACTGTGATGGGCTCTTTATTTGCCGTCTGCCACAAACCAAGCTCTTGGAGAGTAGGCCAGTATGAGAACTTTGTTCTCCTGGTTCCAGCTCTGGTTCTGGCTCTGAAAGAGACAGACAGATAGATAGATTGATATATTGATTAATTGACAAATAAACAGACAGATAGACAGACAGACAGATAGACGGACGGACAGACAGACAGATAGAGTGATAGACACAGATAGACAGACAGAGACAGATAGAGAGATAGATAGATATACAGATAGACAAATAGATTGATAGACAGACAGACAGGTAGACAGATAGACAGACAAACAGAGAGATAGATGATAGATAGACAGATAGACAGATATATATATATATATATATATATATACAGTGTATCACAAAAGTGAGTACACCCCTCACATTTCTGCAAATATTTCATTATATCTTTTCATGGGACAACACTATAGACATGAAACTTGGATATAACTTAGAGTAGTCAGTGTACAGCTTGTATAGCAGTGTAGATTTACTGTCTTCTGAAAATAACTCAATACACAGCCATTAATGTCTAAATAGCTGGCAACATAAGTGAGTACACCCCACAGTGAACATGTCCAAATTGTGCCCAAATGTGTCGTTGTCCCTCCCTGGTGTCATGTGTCAAGGTCCCAGGTGTAAATGGGGAGCAGGGCTGTTAAATTTTGTGTTTTGGGTACAATTCTCTCATACTGGCCACTGGATATTCAACATGGCACCTCATGGCAAAGAACTCTCTGAGGATGTGAGAAATAGAATTGTTACTCTCCACAAAGATGGCCTGGGCTATAAGAAGATTGCTAACACCCTGAAACTGAGCTACAGCATGGTGGCCAAGGTCATACAGCGGTTTTCCAGGACAGGTTCCACTCGGAACAGGCTTCGCCAGGGTCGACCAAAGAAGTTGAGTCCACGTGTTCGGCGTCATATCCAGAGGTTGGCTTTAAAAAATAGACACATGAGTGCTGCCAGCATTGCTGCAGAGGTTGAAGACGTGGGAGGTCAGCCTGTCAGTGCTCAGACCATACGCCGCACACTGCATCAACTCGGTCTGCATGGTCGTCATCCCAGAAGGAAGCTGACGCACAAGAAAGCCCGCAAACAGTTTGCTGAAGACAAGCAGTCCAAGACATGGATTACTGGAATGCCCTGTGGTCTGACGAGACCAAGATAAACTTGTTTGGCTCAGATGGTGTCCAGCATGTGTGGCGGCGCCCTGGTGAGAAGTACCAAGACAACTGTATCTTGCCTACAGTCAAGCATGGTGGTGGTAGCATCATGGTCTTGGGCTGCATGAGTGTTGCTGGCACTGGGGAGCTGCAGTTCATTGAGGGAAACATGAATTCCAACATGTACTGTGACATTCTGAAACAGAGCATGATCCCCTCCCTTCGAAAACTGGGCCTCATGGCAGTTTTCCAACAGGATAACGACCCCAAACACAACCTCCAAGATGACAACTGCCTTGCTGAGGAAGCTGAAGGTAAAGGTGATGGACTAAACCCAATTGAGCACCTGTGGCGCATCCTCAAGTGGAAAGTGGAGGAGTTCAAGGTGTCTAACATCCACCAGCTCCGTGATGTCATCATGGAGGAGTGGAAGAGGATTCCAGTAGCAACCTGTGCAGCTCTGGTGAATTCCATGCCCAGGAGGGTTAAGGCAGTGCTGGATAATAATGGTGGTCACACAAAATATTGACACTTTGGGCACAATTTGGACATGTTCACTGTGGGGTGTACTCACTTATGTTGCCAGCCATTTAGACATTAATGGCTGTGTGTTGAGTTATTTTCAGAAGACAGTAAATCTACACTGCTATACAAGTTGTACACTGACTACTCTAAGTTATATCCAAGTTTTAGTTCTATAGTGTTGTCCCATTAAAAGATATAATAAAATATTTGCAGAAATGTGAGGGGTGTACTCACTTTTGTGATACACTGTATATATATATATATATATATATATAAATAGACAGATAAATAGATAGACAGACAGATAGATAGACAGACAGACAGACAGACAGACAGACAGACAGACAGACAGACAGACAGACAGATAGATAGATAGATAGATAGACAGACAGATAGACAGATAGAAAAGGTAGATAGATACAGTGTATCACAAAAGTGAGTACACTCCTCACATTTCTGCAGATATTGAAGTATATCTTTTCATGGGACAACACTGACAAAATGACAATTTGACACAATGAAAAGTAGTCTGTGTGCAGCTTAAATAACAGTGTAAATTTATTCTTCCCTCAAAATAACTCAATATACAGCCATTAATGTCTAAACCACCGGCAACAAAAGTGAGTACACCCCTAAGAGACTACACCCCTAAATGTCCAAATTGAGCACTGCTTGTCATTTTCCCTCCAAAATGTCATGTGATTTGTTAGTGTTACTAGGTCTCAGGTGTGCATAGGGAGCAGGTGTGTTCAATTTAGTAGTACAGCTCTCACACTCTCTCATACTGGTCACTGAAAGTTCCAACATGGCACCTCATGGCAAAGAACTCTCTGAGGATCTTAAAAGACGAATTGTTGCGCTACAAGAAGATTGCCAACACCCTGAAACTGAGCTGCAGCACAGTGGCCAAGATCATCCAGCGTTTTAAAAGAGCAGGGTCCACTCAGAACAGACCGCTCGCGTTGGTCATCCAAAGAAGCTGAGTGCACGTGCTCAGCGTCACATCCAACTGCTGTCTTTGAAAGATAGGCGCAGGAGTGCTGTCAGCATTGCTGCAGAGATTGAAAAGGTGGGGGGTCAGCCTGTCAGTGCTCAGACCATACGCCGCACACTACATCAAATTGGTCTGCATGGCTGTCACCCCAGAAGGAAGCCTCTTCTGAAGTCTCTACACAAGAAAGCCCGCAAACAGTTTGCTGAAGACATGTCAACAAAGGACATGGATTACTGGAACCATGTCCTATGGTCTGATGAGACCAAGATTAATTTGTTTGGTTCAGAGGGTCTCAAGCATGTGTGGTGGCAATCAGGTGAGGAGTACAAAGATAAGTGTGTCATGCCTACAGTCAAGCATGGTGGTGGGAATGCCATGGTCTGGGGCTGCATGAGTGCAGCAGGTGTTGGGGAGTTACATTTCATTGAGGGACACATGAACTCCAATATGTACTGTGAAATACTGAAGCAGAGCATGATCCCCTCCCTCCGGAAACTGGGTCGCAGGGCAGTGTTCCAGCATGATAATGACCCCAAACACACCTCTAAGACGACCACTGCTTTATTGAAGAGGCTGAGGGTAAAGGTGATGGACTGGCCAAGCATGTCTCCAGACCTAAACCCAATAGAACATCTTTGGGGCATCCTCAAGCGGAAGGTGGAGGAGCGCAAAGTCTCGAATATCCGCCAGCTCCGTGATGTCGTCATGGAGGAGTGGAAAAGCATTCCAGTGGCAACCTGTGAAGCTCTGGTAAACTCCATGCCCAGGAGAGTTAAGGCAGTTCTGGGAAATAATGGTGGCCACACAAAATATTGACACTTCAAGAACTTTCACTAAGGGGTGTACTCACTTTTGTTGCCGGTGGTTTAGACATTAATGGCTGTATATTGAGTTATTTTGAGGGAAGAATAAATTTACACTGTTATATAAGCTGCACACAGACTACTTTTCATTGTGTCAAAGTGTCATTTTGTCAGCGTTGTCCCATGAAAAGATATACTTAAATATCTGCAGAAATGTGAGGGGTGTACTCACTTTTGTGATACACTGTATATATATATATATATATAGAGAGAGAGAGAGAGAGAGAGAGACAGACAGACAGACAGACAGACAGACAGACAGACAGACAAATAGATGAACAAATAGATAGATAGATAGATAGATAGACAGACAGACAGACAGACAGACAGACAGACAGGCATACAGACAGTCAGACAGACAGATAGATAAATAAATAGATAGATAGATAGACAGACAGACAAATAGATAGATAGAACAAATAGATAGATAGATAGATAGATAGATAGATAGATAGATAGATAGATAGATAGATAGATAGATAGATAGATAGATAGATAGACAGACAGACAGACAGACAGACAGACAGACAGACAGACAGACAGACAGACAGACAGAAACTGAAACAAGGAACAGCTGGGGCTCATAGATAGACATGAGGGCAAATCAGAAGGTGGGCAGAGACAGAGGGGGTGTGGCAAACAAACCCAAGAACTTATGTGTTCTATGACAGTAATTGGATAATGTAATTAAAAAATGAAAATACGTGTCTGTAAGCTAAGTCTGATGCAAAATACTAAAATGAACCCAATAGAAATACTGTGGCAGGTCATGCCTATAGCATTTTGCAATAAATAATGTTTTAATCTACGTTTAGTTGACTTTTTTGTCATGTTCACAAGACTTTGCAAATGTGTAAATGGGTAAAACCAGGTAAATTACAATGTAAAGTCTGTAAGTGTAAAGATTGCAAATCAAAGATTTATGTTCTTCACAACAAAGCTTATGTCAACAAAGGCTTTAAAACTAGATAGAAAATTGAATCACTACATATGAGCCAATTAGCTAAAAGCTTTTACCGTGTGCCCCACAGCTCTTGTCTACGCTTAATAAGGCCCAGAGACAAAGGACAATACATCGAATGTACCAGCAATTCATCTCATTAGCCGCCTGTCTTGCTTTTAAAGGGGGTGTCTGTCCCCCGTCATCAGCAAACCATCTGGAAAAAAAACAGCCTAGTGTACTGTGTACTGCAGTGGCATATTTTATGCTTGATTTCATAAATAAAACTGATGCTTTATCCCCAGTGTCCCTCATTTTAACACAAGAACGGCTTGGAAAAGGCCTGTTCTAAATACACACCCAAATCAGAAAAAGTTGGGACAGTATGGAAAATGCTAATTAAATAAAAATGCAGTGTTCTTTATTTACTTTGACTTTTATTTGATTGCAAACAGTTTGAACCCAAGATATTTAATGTTTTGTCTGCTCAACTTAGACAAAAAGTTGAGATGGGTCAATTTAGGACTAGTAATGAGGTGAAAAAACTAAATAATGATGTGATTCCAAACAGGTGATTGTAATCATGGTTTGGTACAAAAGCAGCATCCAGGAAAGGCTGAGTCCTCTACAGTGCATAAAATAGTTACACGATTCAAGGAATCTGGAAGAATTTCAGTGCTTAAAGGCCAAGGGCACAAGCTTAAACTGAACGCCCGTTATCCAGATGGACTACAGTCAGTAATTGTAGAACTACAAAGTGCTTCTATATGGTAAGTGGAGCTGATAAAATGGACAGTGAGTATAGAAACAAGGAGGTGGTTTTAATGTTATGGCTGAGCAGTGTGTGTGATTTTAGTGAAGTTTTAGCTTACTACGCTAACACAGTTAGCCTCAGGCCATTCAAACCAATGGGCTGAGGCGGCACAACCCGCCAGCATGACAGCTAACATCTCCCTCCTTTATACAAATTAAAGAATTTTTATTGCTCGCATTCGTCAGCCATATTTGTAATTATTTTGTGAGGAAAGTTGTGCCGCACTGAATGCTGGGATTGCCTTCACTGCTAAGGAAGCATTGGATCCTCCCTCTTCATTCAGTCCATTTATAGCTTTGAATTAAGGCACCTTAGTAGGCAGCATTTTAAGGTATCTAAGAATTTGGACAGCCTTCTTTTCAGGAGTGTGTAGCTCCTGTAAGACGATACTAGCTGCTGTTCCACCACTGAATGCAAGGATGACTAAAATGCTGCATTAATCACGTAGTGGCGTAACTATGTAACTCCTATACAAGAATAATGAGTACCAGATGGTGGTTTGTGCTTATGGGGTGGTTCGACTTCTGCATTCCTACATAAACTCCAGCTTTTCAGAAGCCAGCAGACTGACACGCGTGGAACTGGTATGGTTTTTCAGAGGTTTTAATGGATGAAGTTGAATGACCCAACCTGTATTTGACAGGCTGATCTGGACCTTCCACCTATTTAAATCCTGACTGTTATATCGGAGTTAACTCCAGCTATCGTTCATTAACAGGCCGACAGAGCGACAGTGATTCTGCGCCAACACTGCAGCTGGCACAAGATCTGCTCTCTGGATTTTTCTTTCTTTCCCTGCTAAGCATGCCAACTGTCACCATCGCTGTGAAAGAGCACACTCATATCCCATCAAGTGATTGAAGAGCACACTGTGTTGATTAGACGATCACAAAGGCTACAGTGGCGTTGCAGTGTTTGCTTAATCAGTGGGTGTCCAGCGTGGGTGGTTCTGTTGTAAATACCCTTTTGAAAGGTTGATGGGTCGTGAGGAGGACAGGTCCTGTTGGTTTAACACAGACGCAGCAATGGGAAAGGCAGACAGTTGACTGATGGTTTAGTTATTAAGTCAGCCTTTTAAATAAAAAGAAATTATTAATAAAAATAACAACAATGCAACAGAAAAGAAGGAAAACAACGAGCTGTATGATAGTAAGTTGTGAAAGCAATGATAGTAAATTATCTTTGATTATTCTAAACCAAAAAAAACACCTCCTTGTTTCTACACTCACTGTCCATTTTATCAGCTCCACTTACCATATAGAAGCACTTTGTAGTTCTACAATTACTGACTGTAGTCCATCTGCATACTTTTTTTTTGTAGTCATGTTTTAAATCTAGTTGGAGGTCTTCCAAGAAGAGTGGAGACTGATCTAGCATCACTGGTTTTAACGGTAATGGTTTTGGAATGGAATGTTTAACATGGATGTATTGCAGCTTTGGTGTCCACATACTTCTGGACATGTTGGACATGCAGTAACTTTCCTAAGATTTGTGATTCTACAGACCTCTTCGTGTAGACCATAAAATGGAACCTGAGAGGCAGCTTAGTCGGAATTGTTCGCAACTAATGATACACGTGATCCTCCCCCTCCATAAAGTGGCTAATCAGACTTTACAGAATCGTTTTGGAATAGCATTCGACACATAATTGTCTTCCTTTCCTCTCTTCTAATGCCCAGAGGATTAATGTCCTCATCCTCTGCCTGTATGGCGAAATTTGAGCCCCGACAAGAGTTCCGAAGATACCATAAATGTGCAAGGTCGGAAATTCTGCACCATGAAGATGGCAGTTGTGCTGACCTGTCCAATAGCATTGCGGTGCTGGCTGTGCAACTACGAAGTCAAGTTCCCGGAGCGGATGCCTGTTATTGTGCTACACACTTTACCCCCACATTTAAGCTGACTGTGAGCTTGTTGGACATCCCATCCCAAAACAATGGGCAGTATTCATTCATACATTGTCTGGTTCATTAAGAGTCACAGTGGGTCCGATTCAGTGGGCAAAAGGCGGGAACCATCCAAGTGCCTCACAGGGTAAACCACATACCTATACCTAAGGGGACTCCAATTAACCTGACTGCGTGTCTTTGGAAACCCACACAGACTTGCTGTAAGTGCCACCCACCATGGGCATTAATCATCCTGTGTACCCTTTGTGGCTATAACAGCCTCCATTCCTCTAGGAAGGCATTCAACAAGATTTTAGGGTGTCAGTTTGTACCCAAAAAGTCCAAAAGTGTTCAGTAGAGTTGGGGACAGGGCTGAACTTGTCGAACTATGACCTTACATAACCTACTGTAGGTCTACTGTATATACACCTGTAATAACTTAGTAATTGATGAGTGGGAATGTCCATATTTGGTCAAATAGTGTATAGCACATAGTATACACCGGCCCCCTTTTTGCAGCCCCATACGCAACAAACTGCAATGCACTGTGTATTCTGACACCTTTCTATCAGAACCAGGATTAACTTCTTCAGCAATCTGAGGTACAGTAGCTCGTCTGTTAAATCGGACCACACGGGCCAGCCTTCGCTCCCCACGGGCATCAATGAGCCTTGGCTGCCCATGCCCCTGTCGCCGGTTTACCACTGTTTCTTCCTTGGACCACTTTTGATAGATACTGACCACAAGAGCTGCAGTTTTGAAGATGCTCTGACCCAGTCGTCTAGCCATCACAATTTGGCCTCAGATCCTTACTCTTGCTCATTTTTCCTCCTTCTAACATATCAACTTTGAGGATAAAATGTTCACTTGCTGGCTAATATATCCCACCTACTAACAGGTGCTGTGATGAAGAGATAATCAGTGTTATTCACCTCACCTGTCAGTGGTCATAATGTTATGCCTAGTTATTACCCTGGCCCCAGCAACACCCCCCCCCCCCCCCCTTTATTAGGATAATCGGTTTAGAATGTGAGTGGGTGAGTAATGTTACTCTGTGATAACTAACCAGTGCAGCCATGACTCATGTATCTGAGTGTTCTGCAACAACAGAAAATGCACAGCTTGATAAAAATATCACGGCCATTATGTGCAGCTTGGGAGAGCGTGTTTTCTCAGGTGGGTTTATGGGTGTGCTGTATCTTCATGTACATGCAGTATAAAAAAGACTGGCATTATTGCATTCAATAGAAATACAAATCCCCGGATCCTTTGATTAGGAACATGTGCAAATGCATATCAGTCACTCTTGCATAAGGATGTGAGCGACATATTGACTTAAATGATCATGCAGTCTTTTCCTCAGATAGGTGATTGTGTGTGGGTAAGGTGGTTATCAAGGTGTACTCATTGGTCCTTAAGGTTTTTTAGGTGGTTGCTAAGATATAGCTAGACTGTTGCTATGGTAATATGATAAGATGCTGTTAAAGAGTTGTTCGACCGGTAATATTATGATGCTGATGAGTGGTTGCTAAGGTTTTCCTATGCATTGCCCAAGATGTACTGAGGATGCCAAGCTTTTACTAGGTGGTTAATAAGATGTTGCTAGTCAGTTGCTCTGCTAACTGGTTAGTTGCTATGCTGTTGCTAGGTAATTGTTATGGTGATTGTGTGGTTACTGTTACAAGCTGGTTTCTAAGGTATTGCTAAATTGTTTAAATGTTAGTGTTAGTGAGGATATATGAATGCTTTTATTTAGACAGGTGATTGTGTGTGTGCAAGTATGTATGTGTGCAAACAAAAGTGAATGAGAGGAAGGAGGCATAAACAAAGGAGATAAAAATAAAACAAGAAACATGGGCAACATGATTGCATGGTTGCTAAGCTGTTACAAGCTGGTTTCTAAGGTATTACTAAACTGTTTCAAGGTATACGGGTGGTTGCTGAGGTGTTAGTGGGAATGTGAATACTTTTGTTCAGACAAGCATGTATTTGGTGGGGGTGCAAATACTTTTGCTCAGACAGGTGATTATGTGTGTGTGCAACCACAAGTGAATGGAAAAAAGGAGATTAGAGCTTGATGACCTACACCGAAGGTATACATTAATTTTAGTGGCTGTCGGGTAAAGAAAAAAAATGAATGGGAGTAAATGTGAGGAATGAGGGATGATGGGAAAAAATGTTCACAGAAAAATGTTTACAGCCCTCCAGAGAGCTAATCTTCCTAAACAATCCAAATGTATACACGACACAACCCACACTGCCAGTGACTCTGCAACCCACACTGCGACACACGTTCCCAGATAGAACCTAGAGATCAATGGTGTTTGGAAATGTCAACATGTGGGTTTGGGCAGGAATTGGGCCACGTTTTAATCTTATCTTTAAAGTGAACCCTGCAATGCTATCATAAAACATAAATGTCCATAACATACCCATGGAAACAGAGTAAATGTGGATAAAAGGTCTGCGCCTACGGTGATCAATCCATTTTTTATCAAAGCGGAATTAAATGTCACTAGGAACCAAGTGTACATCACAGAGGAAAATGTAATACAACATGCGGCTTGTGATCAAATATTAAAGGCGTAATGATTTCCTCATTAAAAGAGGGAACAGGGTGAGCCCAATAAAAGCTGCGAATGGGTACTGAGGGCACTGAGACAGAAAAGATATAGCATGTTAGCTACAATAAAAATAATAATAAAAAATAAATAAATAAATATATACAGTATATATATATATATATATATATATATATATATATATATATATATATATATATTGATCAGCCATAACATTAAAATCCTTGTATAAGCTCCACTTACAATATAGAAGCACTTTAGTTCTACAATTACTGACTGTAGTTCATCTATTTCTCTACATCCCTTTTTAGCCTGTTTTCACCCTGTTTACAGGACCACCACAGAGCAGGTATTATTTAGGTGGTGGATCATTCTCAGCACTGCAGTGACACTGACATGGTGGTGGTGTGTTAGTGTGTGTTGTGCTGGTGTGAGTGGATCAGACACAGCAGCGCTGCTGGAGTTTTTAAATACCGTGTCAGCTCACTGTCCACTCTATTAGATACTCCTACTTTTTTTTTGCATTTTCTCCCCTTTTCTCCCCCTTTAGCACGTCCAATTGCCCAATTTGCATCACGCATCCTCTCGTGAGCAGCACCCACACATTGACGAGTGTTGCGCCACCTAGCGTTGCGTGCGGAGAGACACACCCTAAGAGCACTCCTTCCTCATCTCCGTGTAGGCGCCTCTAATCAGCCAGCAGAGGTCGTAACTGCACCATTCTGACAGAGAGAGACCCATATCCGACCTTAGTCCCGCCCATCTGAACAACAGGCCAATCGTTGTTCATACAGGCGCTCAGCCTCGACCGGTAAGGCAGAGCTGGATTCGATACGACGTATTCGAGATCACAGTCTGGTTGCAGCGTGTGTTTTTACCTCTGCGCCACCTGAGCGGTTAGTTGGACCACCTTGTAGATGTGAAGTCAGAGATGATCGCTCATCTATTGCTCTTCTAGACCTTCATTATTAGCCTGTTCTCAGTCCAGCAGTGACAGCATTGCTGTGTCTGATCCACTCATAGCACAACAGCACAACACACACTAACACACCGCCACCATGTCAGTGTCACGGCATGATCCACCACCCAAATAGTACCTACTCTTTAGTGGTCCTGGGAGAGTCCTGACCATTGAAGAACAGCATAAAAGGAGGCAAACAAAGCATGCAGAGAAACAGACCTACAAAGTGCTTCTATATTGTAAGTGGAGTCTACAAATCTCGATTTAAATAATCATGTTCCCAGCATTTAAGTAATTGGTAAAGTATCCAATATCCAGTATTTCTGCGTCTCCCTCTTGGAAGAGGGAGGTCTGCACTATGTGTGTGGTCCATAAATCTTGATTCAGAGTTGACCTGGGTGGTGAAAGCTGACATGTTGCCACCCACTGTGATGTGAGACAGTATGCTAGCAAGCTAGGACATGGGACCTTTAACTATCAAAGGTAGCCCCAAAATGGATTTTTCACTGGATATACAATTTGGTGTTTGGTGGGGAGGGGGTGTGTGTGTGTGTGTGTGTGTGTGTGTGTGCTGGAGCCTATCCCAGCTTTTCAATGGGCGCAAGGCACACAGTAACACCCTGGGCGGGGCGCCAGTCCATCGCAGGGCAGACACACACACACACCCATTCACCTATAGGGCAATTCACTGTCTCCAATGAACCTTACTGCATGGTTTTGGACTGTGGGAGGAAAGCCCACGCAGACACGGGGAGAACATGCAAACTCCACACAGAAAGGACCCGCTCTGCCCCACCTGGGAATCCAACCCAGGACCTTCCTGCTGTGAGGTGACAGTGCTACCCACTACCCATTTTATTCCAGTATTGTTCAACCCATATCACGAACATGATCCCTGATGTGCTTTGTATCCACAAAACCCTGGTGAAAGGTCTGTATTCAAGTATGTGTGGGAAAGGTAGGATCACAGACGCTTGGAGAGCTGGGTAGGCAACTCCCAAGATATCCATTTAATGCTGAGTGAATTAGGCAAGGAACAGTACTTTAATTTTACACTGAATGGACTCTCGGGTGTCAGCTGGAGATGTGCTGGATAAAGCTACATGCAGGAATCGGGTTAAAGGAAAGAATAAAACGAGTATGAATAGGCCTGCTGGGATGTGTCGGTTTAACACTGAGGTAAAGATATAAAAGACAACGCAGTATGTCATTAAATGTGACACCAATACGAGTTTACTTGTGCTGAATAAGTGTTGAGCTGAGGCATGCGCTTTGTAGCTACAAAATATTACAGATTATATGTCCAGACATTTAGTAGGAGTGTGAATACTTTTGCACAGACAGGTGATTGTGTGTGTGCAAACATGTATTCAGTATGAGTGTGAATACTTTTGTTCAGACAGGTGATTGTGTGTGTGCAAGCATGTATTTAGTAGGAGTGTGTGGCGTGGTATCGTGATAGGACGCCACCTGTGCAACAAGTCCAGTTGTGAAATTTTCTCGCTACTAAATATTCCACCGTCAACCGTCAGTGGTATTATAACAAAGTGGAAGCGATTGGAAACAAAGTGGTAGACCACGTAAAATGACAGGGCGGGGGCGGCGGATGCTGAGGCGCATATAGCGCAGAGGTCGCCAACTTTCTCCAGAGTCAGTCGCTACAGACCTCCAAACTTCATGTGGCCTTCAGATTAGCTCAAGAACAGTGTGTAGAGAGTTTGGTGGAGGGGGGATTATGGTGGTTGTTTTTCAGGAGTTGGACTCGTCCCCTTAGTTCCAGTGAAAGGAACTCTTAATGCTTCAGCATACCAAGAGATTTTGGACAATGTCATGCGCCCAACTTTGTGGGGACAGTTTAGGGATGGCCCCTTCCTGTTCCAACATGACTGCGCACAAAGCAAGGTCCATAAAGACATGGATGAGTGAGTCCTGACCTCAGCCCGAGAGAACACCTTTGGGATGAATTAGAGCGGAGACAGTGTCTGACCTCATGAATGCGCTTCTGGAAGAATGGTCAAAAATTCCCATAAACACACTCCTAAACCTTGTGGAAAGCCTTCCCAGAAGAGTTGAAGCTGTTATAGCTGCAAAGGGTGGGCCGACATCATATTAAACCCTATGGATTAAGAATGGGAATCACTCAAGTTCATATGCGTGTGAAGGCAGACTAATGAATACTTTTGGCAATATAGTGTATATATTATTAATTATCATTTATTCTTCTAAATCCACAATAATTCAACATTTGTTATGTAAACAGTGGGACTGTTAATTTTTGGACAATGTTTACAAACTGTGCATTTTCGGACAATGTTTACAAAGGGTAATGTGCAATTTAAATTGCAAGGGTAATGTGCAATTTTTGGGCAATTTTATAATGTTTACTAAGGGTAATGTGCAAATTTTCCACCAGCTTGTTACTGAGAGAAAGTCTATTTTTGTGTGTTAATGTTATTGTTTTTATTGTAAATTCTGTTAATTTTTGTAAATGCAAATTTTGGTATTTTGTAAATTCTAGTTTTTCTTTAAATGTATTGCTTATAACACTAGAGAGTATTGCACCTTAATTTCGTTATACCTGGTATAATGACAATAAAGATATTCTGATTCTGATTCTGATTCTGGGTAAACCCACCCAATCAGAGAGATGGTCAACACATGTTTAATATCTCCAAGGAGTTCTAGTTGCTCTAGAGAAACCCTAACCAGACCACATTCTCTTGGGAAAAAAATTTGACAGCACTGTATTGTTACAGCTTGTTAAATACAGGAAAATCTGCTTTGTCCCAAAACACACCACCGGTTTCATAGTTCCAGTGGTTAACTATAGCCTATTGTAGTTCATGTCGCTGGGGACGTCATTAACTGCGGCAGCAGAGCTAGCATCACCATGCTGGATACAACTGATTTCTCAAAGTTGAGTAAAAGGAAGAAATAAGAAGGGAAGTGACCCGACAGCTAACCGGACAGCTAATTACAATAGTCTTGGCAGCTCATAGCAGGTGTTGGTTGTGAAGTGCTTATTGACTGCTTATTGGTGTTTGATTTGCAAGCCATTAGCCAACACTGTATTGACAAAAGTATCTGGACACCTGGCCACAAGCGTGTTGGTCATCCCTTTCCAATATCATTAACACACACCCATTTGCTAGCTAGGGGTGTGAGCCAATACACATTCCTTATAAGAGGTGGAAAAAACAGTGTGCATAGAAGAAATCCAAGGACACAGGAGTACATGCCAACATTTCTCATTCTGACCAAAGGGCCCAGTGCTGAACCACCATTATGGTCTAAAAAAAATAAGGTTTGGTCACCCCTCCTAATTATTGCAATCAGTTGAATCAGCCACACCTGTTACAAACAGGTATGTACAAGTCGTTCATTCATCGTCTGTTTTACCACTGCTTTATCCTGGTCAGGGCAGAGATGGGGACTTGAGTCTGACTTCAGACTCGACTCGAACTCGTTTCAAATGACTCGGACTCGACTCATGACCCGCAAAAAAATGACTCGTAAACAACGAGTCCCTAGTGGCAGCATGTGTCAACGTTAGTTAAGTGTGACAATTCTATATATATATAATTATTATTATAAATATTCTGCTCTCTGATAACGCTCCGGCCGTCTAAACCTGCAATGCACACAATGGGTAAATGTTACAGGCAGCTTCCGACGTAGTGATGAAGCGTCGCTCCCTACTGCCTACACAGGATGGACGGATTGGAATCTCACTTAAAATGGTGGAATACCCTACGTAGTGCACTTCACAGGAACAACCGGGGTGAATGGAACGCTCCTACAGAATTGGCACTGATGGTCAAAAGTCAGCTTTCTGAACCAATCAGACCTTCTGATTGTAATTTTTTGAATTTTAAGAAATGCTGTTATTTGCATTTATTCAGTTTGCGTCACACAGATGATGTGGTAATGAAACGCTCGATTGGCTTTCTAACGAGTTCGTGTTTTACTTCACAACTGGGAAAAGTTTGGAGGTTTTTAATTATAAGCACATTTACAAAATAACGGATTATATTCCTAATGGGACACACGGTTATAAATTTAATAGCATCTGGAAGAACATAAGCTAAGGTAAGCAGTGGTTATGATTTTTTTTGCTGTGTTTTGGATTTTGGCCGCTGTGCCGTGATTTAGCATGCTTTTGTTTTGCAATGAAAACAAAACGTATCAGTTTAAGCTTTTTTAACTGGTACCTTCTTGTTACGGAAATTACATTCCTTTGCACAATGACTAGAAAAGTAAAGGCACTAAGTACAACAGCAAAATACAGTCGCTAATCTGTTGTTGTTTTTTATCTGAACGTACAGATTATTTGTTTATTTCTACGCTACATTTCTAATATATGTTTTGTGTAGATTATATTGACTCGTGACTTGACTCGGACTCTAGCCTAAAGACTCGTGACTTGACTCGGACTCTAGCCTAAAGACTCGTGACTTGACTCGGACTCTAGCCTAAAGACTCGTGACTTGACTCGGACTCTAGCCTAAAGACTCGTGACTTGACTCGGACTCTAGCCTAAAGACTCGTGACTTGACTCGGACTCTAGCCTAAAGACTCGTGACTTGACTCGGACTCTAGCCTAAAGACTCGTGACTTGACTCGGACTCTAGCCTAAAGACTTGTGACTTGACTCAGACTCTAGCCTAAAGACTCATGACTTGACGCGGACTCTGGTCTAAAGACTCGTGACTTGACTCGGACTCGTATTTTGTGACTTGTGAACATCTCCGGGTCAGGGTCATTGTGGAAACACCCCAGACAGGTCAGGCATATACAATTACTAGAATATAATAAATGACATGCCTGCAATTTCATGGCAATGGTTTGGTTTGGGAATGGATTGTGTCCTTGTGAAGCATGTAAAGTCCATAATAATATAGTTTGGCATGGAAAATCTCTCAAGATAGACAAGATCAATACAAGGGTACAGTGGTATCGAGTCTGGAGTTAAGACCAAAACTAGTATCAAGAACTACAACCCTGAAATATTGGCAGAGTGCCCAGACCAGAACCAGAACCAGAACCAGAGAAGACAATAGAAAGAGGGAGGAAAGGTGAGTACAGCAGAGAGAGTTAAGTTGGTCTAGCGTAGGCGGTGCAATCACTTTGCACTAACACACACACACACACACAAACACACACACACACACACATTCATAACTGTTTTCTGTGCCAAGGTTAGCAGGGTTAATGTGTAGTCATGGAAACTGCAACACAGGAACCGTGAGACAGAAATGTGTCTCAGTTTAGCAAAAAGAACAAAATAATAAGATAACCGCTACATAAACAAACAATTGGGACAGTATGGAAAATGCACATAAAATAAAAATGCAGTGTTCCTTACATTTACTTTGACTTTTATTTCATTGCAGACAGGATGAACCTGAGATATTTTATGTTTTGTCTGCTCAACTTCATTTCATTTATTAATAAACATCCATTCCTGCATTTCAGGCCTGCAAGACATTCCAAAAAAAGTTGGGACAGTAAAGCATTTACCACTTTGTAATGTTGCTATTCCTTTTCACCACACTTAAAAGATGTTTTCTCACACATTCTCTATTAGGGACAGGTCAGGAGTGCAGGCAGGTCAGTCCAGTACCCGTACCCTCTTCTTCCACAGCCATGCCTTTGTAATGTGTGCAGCATGTGGTTTTGCATAGTCTTGTTGACGTCCCTGGAAAAGATGACGTCTTGAAGGCAGCGCATGTTGCTCTGAGATCTCAATGTACTTTTCTGCATTAATGCTGCCATCACAGAAGTGTAAATGATCTTTACCAAGGGCACTGACACAACCCCATACCATGACAGACCCTGGCTTTTGGACTTGTTGCTGATAATAGTCTGGATGGTCCTTTTCGTCTTTGGTCAGGAGCACACAGTGTCTATTTTTACCAAAAAAGACCTGGAATGCTGATTCATCTGACCACAATGGTCCATCCTAGATGCCTCCGAGCCCAGAGAAGTCGACGCCGCTTCTGGACATGGTTAACATAAGGCTTCTTTTTTGCACAGTAAAGTTTTAAGTGGCATTTGTGCATGTAACTCTGTATTGTAGTGCTTGACAAAGGTTTGCCAAAGTAATCCCTCACCCATGTGGTTATATCAGCTATTGTTGAGTGGCGGTTCTTGATGCAGTGCCGTCTGGGGGGTCGAAGATCACAGACATTCAGCTAAAACTTGCGCCCTTGGCCTTTACGCACTAAAATTCCTTTTGATTTCTTAAATCGTTTAATGATATTTTGTGAATCCCTTTCAATCTTTCTTTAAGGTACATTGTTTTTAAACATTTCAATAATGTTCTCAGGATGGATGCTGCTTTTGTACCAAACCACGATTACAATCACCTGTTTGGAATCACGTCATTATTTAGTTTTTTACACCTCATTACTAGCCCTAAATTGCCCCTGTCCCAACTTTTGATATAAAAAATTTAATTAAATAAAAGTCAAAGTAAATGTAAGGAACACTGCATTATTTTATTTGCGTTTTTCAACTTTTTCTGATTTGGGGTTGTAATATTAGACAAAGGAAACCCAAGTAAACACATTTTTAATGATGATTTTCTTTATTGAAGGAAAAATGTTGTTCAGCGCTACCTGGCCCTATGTGGAAAAAGTAATTGCTTAGTAACTGCTTAGCTACTAAATCAATCAACTAACCCAATTCAATTGACAAGTGGGTTCAATTTCACTAGACACACTCAGGCATGATTACTGCCAGCATGGTTAAATCTAAACACCACTGTGTGGCAATGTAAAGCAGACTGGAAGGTCTAAAAAGCAGCATTGAAATACACATACAAACAAAGTCCTTGAAATTTAAGGTCTGGAAAGGATTACAACGCCATTGCGGAGGCCCAGTGAACCACAGTGAAAGCCACATTATTCACAAATGGAGAAAACCTGGAACAGTGGTGAACCCAGTGGTGAGTCTACACAGAACACTTCGACGCCTCACTTACCTTAAGTGAGGTCAATATACACTGATCAGCCAAAACATTAAAACCACCTCCTTGTTTCTACACTCACTGTCCATTTTATCAGCTCCACTTACCATATAGGAGCACTTTGTAGTTCTACAATTACTGACTGTAGTCCATATGTTTCTCTACATATTTTTAGCCTGTTTTCACCCTGTTCTTCAATGGTCAGGACCCCCACAGGACCACTACAGAGTAGGTATTGTTCTCAGCACTGCAGTAACAATGACATGGTGGTGGTGTGTCAGTGTGTGTTGTGCTAGTATGACTGGATCAGACACAGCAGTGCTGCTGGAGTTTTTAAATACCGTGTCCACTCACTGTCCACTCTATTAGACACTCCTACCTAGTTGGTCCACCTTGTAGATGTGAAGTCAGAGACGATCGCTCATCTATTTCTGCTGTTTGAGTTGGTCATCTTCTAGATCTTCATCAGTGGTCACAGGACGCTGCCCACGGGGCGTTGTTGGCTGGATATCTTTGGTTGGTGGACTATTCTCAGTCCAGCAGTGACAGTGAGGTGTTTAAAAACTCTATTAGCATTGCTGTGTCTTATCCACACAAACACCATGTCAGTGTCACTGCAGTGCTGAGAATGACCCACCACCCAAATAATACCTACTCTGTGGTGGTCCTGTGGGGGTCCTGACCATTGAAGAACAGGGTGAAAGCAGGCTAAAAAAGTATGTAAAGAATCAGATGGACTACAGTCAGTAATTGTAGACCTACAAAGTGCTCCTATATGGTAAGTGGAGCTGATTAAATGGACAGTGAGTGTAGAAACAAGGAGGTAGGTGGTCATAATCGGTGTATACAATTCCACAGTAAGGAAGAATGATAATATTTTGTGGACTAATGTGCTAAAGGTATATTTCTTTGGTAGACATGCATCCCATTACATCTGGCGAACACCACATTCCACTATAGCAACGTCATAACAACGGCCAAAGATGTTGGAGGTCATGTGATGATCTGGGACTGCTTTGATTCTACAGGAATTATCAGTTCATGACCTAAAGCTCAAGCTCAGCTGGGTTATGCAGCAGGACATTAATCCAAAGGACACAAGTACGTCCACTTCTGAATGACTCAGAAGAAACACAATTAAGGTTTTGGAGAAGCTGAATCAAGCTGAACCCATTGAGAACTTTATGCTCGGAAAGCATTCACTGTAGCAATTCTGCAAAGAAGAGTGTGCCAAAGTTCCCCCATAGCAATGTAAAAGACACTTCACACTTATGGAAAAGCGTACAGTAGTTGGCTACATTTTTACCTGTCAGTGGTGGAGTCTCACAGACAGCAGTACCACACATATACGGAGAGACAGATCATACCCCCAGCAATCACTAGTGCAGCGCTTTAACGACAAAGCAGATGTCACAACTGTCCTGTCAGCAAGTACAAAAGCTGTCCAAAACTGCAGGGAATATGAAAGGATTACATTTACAACCCCAAATCAGAAAAAGTTGGGACGGTATGGAAAATTTAAATAAAATAGTAGGGCTAGTAACGAGGTGAAAAAAATAAATAATGATGTGATTCCAAACAGGTGATTGTAATCATGGTTTGGTACAAAAGCAGCATCCGGTAAAGATGATCAGAGGATCTCCAGTTTGTCAACAAATGTGTGAGAAAATGATTGAAATGTTTAAAAACAATGTACCTCGAGAAAGATTGGAAAGGATTTGCATATTTCTCCCTCTACAGTGCACATCATTAAACGATTCAAGGAATCGGGAGGAATTTCAGTGCGTAAAGGCCAAGGGTGATCCCTCAGACGGCACTGCATCGAGAACCGCCACTCAACAATAGCTGATATAACCACATGGGTGAGGGATTACTTTGGCAAACCTTTGTCCAGCACTACAATACAGAGTTACATGCACAAATACCACTTAAAACTTTACTGTGCAAAAAAGAAGGCCATCTCCCTCCTAAACAAATAAATGACAATACAGACTTGAGCGTGACAATATTCATCTGCTGCCAATTGACTAAATATTGTAGTACTCATCCTACATGCTGTGTACTTTACTATTATTTTTGTAAATATTCCACACACTGCTTACCTACATTATCTGTATATTACTGTGTATTGCCATCGGTATGGTACCATATATTGTGTACCTCTGCTTATATGTACATACATACATTGGTCACTAAATACTGTACATACATACATGCACACGTCCATACATTTTCTATATATTGCTTGTATACCGTATTTAAGCAATAGAACACGAGGGAGTGTGTTATCGCGATATCACACGACCTCGAGTGTTCTATTGCTTTTATACAACAGTTTTTACAAAATAAAGAAAGAAAATAAATCAAAGAGGTCCTGAATTTCATAATAAATATGCTTTAATATTGACAATACCTTCCGCCAAAAAGTAGTTCCACAAAGTTTAACACTACAAAGCAGACATCCCAAGTTGCAAAAACTCATTTCAGGGAGGTAAGAACAACAAGAAGAAAAAGGCAAGAACCTCCGAAGGGAAAAAAAAGAAATAAAAAACCTCTTGCACACACCAAAGGATTATGGGTGATAACAGAACTCTTAGGAGCTGTTAACTGGGCTATTAAGCTAACTGTTTGCGTTACAAACACATTAATGTTTCCTACATAGTGCACTAGATTGTGTACCATGTTCCCTACATAGTGCACTAGGTAGTGAATTAGACAATTGATTTATGTTCCCTACACAGTGCACTAGATTGTATATCAGATAACGCATTCATGTTCACTACATGGTGCACTAGACAGTGTATTAGACAATTGATTTATGTTCCCTACACAGTGCGCTAGATTGTATATCAGATAACGGATTTAAAACGCGATCGGGAAAAAAGTCTGTGTCGCCTGCGTGCGCGTTTGTGTGCATGAAGCTTGTCGTTACTGGCAACGCGTGGTGTGAAAAGGCCGTGCTGTTATCACGAATATCAGCACGGTTAGAACGCTTCTCAACCAATCAGATTGTCAGGTCGGAACTAACTGTTGTATAAAGTCTTATAATTTGTATAATATTGTGTTTAATGTTAATACCATCACCCAGAACCAAATTCCTTGTGTGTATCCACATACTTGGCCAATAAATCTGATTCTGATTCTGATATTAAACAAAATGAAACATGAAACGGAGTGAGTCTGCAACCACATGCTTGACCCCTTGTAAGTGATGGACGCACTAGTGGATGCACTAGTCCCTTATGAGGAAAAAAATCAGTGCAAATCAATACCAAAATATTGTGACTGATCTCTTGAATAATGTTGCTCTCCTGTGAGTAGTGATCTCTTCAAGGATGACAACGCTGCCATCTACAGGGCACAAGGAGAAACTGAATGAGACGCTTTTATGAGTATACTGTGTAAGCTACATGCTAAGTGCTTCACACGTACCGCTTTTGAACTTAATTAAACACTGAAATTTTAATGTATACAAAATTAAATTAATATGTTATACAATAGTCTCAATCACTATTTTAACAAAATATCAATGAAAATATCTTTTAAAAAGAATTATGTTCCATTCCTTTAGCACAGACTTTTGAAATGAATGCCAAGGTAGATAAAGCTGTATCATGTAGCATGTATTAGTCCCCTTAGCAACTTAACAAATTAACAGTCTGGTGATTTTTCCTTTAATTCTTAGTAATATAATTTATATAATTTATTAATATTATTTTTGTTTGATCTTAATTAGGTCCACCAAGCTTACAATTACCACCCTAATCACTAATTAGCTTTTTTGATAATCATGCTGTTTAGCATGTTGTTAGCATGACAATTACATTGTTAGTTATTAAAATCAACATATTAAATATAAGTCTGTATTTTATTATTAACTTTACAATTTTAAGTGCACTGATCAGCCATAACATTAAAACCACTTCCTTGTTTCTACACTTACTGTCCATTTTATCAGCTCCACTTACCATATAGGAGCACTTTGTAGTTCTACAATTACTGACTGTAGTCCATCTATTTCTCTACATACGTTTTTAGCCTGCTCTCACCCTGTTTGTTCTTTAATGGTCAGGACCTCCACAGAACCACCACAGAACAGGTATTATTTGGGTGGTGTATCCTCCAGGCCACCCAAGAAGGATGGGCCCTGCTGAGTCTGGTTCCTCTCAAGGTTTCTTCCTGTAATTTTCAGGGAGTTTTTCCTTGCCACAGTCGCCCTCGGCTTGCTCAACAGGGGTTTTTGTATCTGTTGGTCCTGGATTTTGTAAAGTTGCTTTGAGACAATGTCTATTGTAAAAAGCGCTATATAAATAAAGTTGACTTGACTTGACTCATTTTCAGCACTGCAGTGACACTGACATGGTGGTGGTGTGTTAGTGTGTGTTGTGCTGGTATGAGTGGATCAGACACAGCAGCACTGCTGGAGTTTTAAAATTCCGTGTCCACTCACTGTCCACTCTATTATACACTTCTACCTAGTTGGTCCACCCAAGGACGGATTAAGGATAGTCTGGGCCCCTGGGCAAAGAGTTGTACGCTGGAGGTCATGCCTGTACTCTTGGGAGACAGCAGTGGTGACATTTAAAGCTGCCCCTTCAAACACCTCAAAGTTATCTCTCTGTGCTGCCACAAAGTCTCGTAAAGACAAGAGAAGTTGTGTAGCTGTACATATGTCAATATCATGCTTGTGGCTTGGAACCTCTGTAGTATTGTGTCCCAGAAGTATGCCATGAAGGCCATCTCCAACGTGTCCAATTTGTCACAGAGTGCAGAGGCTTCACTTCGAGTTACACATTTCTCCTCCATATCTTTAGACATATCATTCAATGCCTCTCTCAGTTGTGCATAATA
Organism: Trichomycterus rosablanca; assembly: GCF_030014385.1. Classification (NCBI taxonomy): domain Eukaryota; kingdom Metazoa; phylum Chordata; class Actinopteri; order Siluriformes; family Trichomycteridae; genus Trichomycterus; species Trichomycterus rosablanca. The sequence goes on from NC_086007.1 coordinate 20,510,524, forward strand.
TTTCCAAAGAGCCTTAGTTGACTCCATCGAGTACCTGACAGTGATTTCAGTGTGAGTTTGATATCAGTATCACGGAAAACATTTCCCCACCTGTGTGTAGATGATGCACAAAATGTGTACATTGCCTGTACAAAGTCAAAAAAACGTCCAGCTTCTGGGCTACTGTCAACAGCATTGACACCAACTAAATTCAGTGAATGTGCTGCACAGGGGACATAACAAATCAAAGGGTTTCTTTGTTTAAGATGAGCTTGGACTCCATTGTACTTTCCCGACATGTTACTTGCATTATCATATGACTGGCCCCTACAGTTGGATAAGTCTAGGCCCAGATTCTCCACCATAGCAACGACACACTCTGCCAAACTGTCCCCACTATGGTTTTCAATAGGCTCAAAAGCTAGAAAACGCTCAACTACATGTCCGTCATTATTAACAAACCTGAAAATAAAAGTAAGTTGGTCCACATGAGCAAGGTCTGGAGTGGAGTCAACTATAACAGAGTTAAGTATTTTGGCTAGGGCCCAAAGCATGGCTAGGGGCCCCAAAAGCATGGCTAGGGCCCCCAAGAGGCCCTGGGGTCAAAGTCCCTAATAGCCAGAGGATCCTTAAAATGGAGGGCCCTCGGAAATAAAAATATATTGTATCATAAATGTTGATAGGCATCGCAAAATGTTTTGGGCCAGGGCCCCCCCGTGGCCCCCTGACCTCAAGGGCCCCTGGGCGCTGGCCCCACTGGCCCGGTCAGTAATCCAGCCATGGGTCCACCTCGTAGATGTAAAGTCAGAGACGATCGCTCATCTCTTGCTGCTGTTTGAGTTGGTCATCTTCTAGACCTTCATCAGTGGTCAAAGGACGCTGCCCACGGGGAGCTGTTAGCTGGATATTTTTGGTTGGTGGACTAATTTCAGTCCAGCAGTGACAGTGAGGTGTTTACAAACTCCAGCAGCATTGCTGTGTCTTATCCACTCATACCAGCTCAACACACACTAACACACCACCACCATGTCAGTGTCACTGCAGTGCTGAGAATGATCCACCACCTAAATAATACCTGCTCTGTAGTGGTCCTGGAACAGTCCTGACCATTGAAGAACAGGGTAAAAGCAGGCTAAAACAGTATGTAAAGAAATAGATGGACTACAGTTAGTAATTGTAGAACTACAAAGTGCTCCTATATGGTAAGTGGAGCTGATAAAATGGACAGTGAGTGTAGAAACAAGGAGGGTGTTTTAATGTTATGGCTGATCGGTACAGAAACCGCTCTTTTTCCCCTGGAACACTTGATATCACATCTGAATAAACAAAAGAAGATATGCAGCCTAGTAGCCTTTAACACTTGGAGCCGCACTAATGGCGAGATTCCAGTATAAACAGACACTAAAGCTCTGAGCTTGTACTGGAATTCAAAAACCTACTGGAATACATGAATGTTAAACAGTAACAGTGGTGTCGTCCCCTCAGGGGTCGACTAGACGCTGTGATTCACAGCAGATCTGCAATATGCTGAAATCTGTACTGAACACAGTGTTCATGAATAACATATGGAAAAACAACAGGACAGGCCCAAGCAGTGTCATTTTTCTCCTCCAAATATTGCTTTATCCCCAGTGTGGTTGAGAGAATGTGGAATAATGCATGTAAAATTGGCTTTGAAATGAACAATATGAGTAGAACATTGCCAAACTGACCAAGACAGATCAGTTAAATATTTATGTGTATTGTAATGTTAAATATGTTCTTAATAAAACAGTGTGGTTGTTGACCATTATGACCTCCTCTTTGTTTCTACACTCACTGTCCAGATTATCAGCTCCACTTACCATATAGAAGCACTTTGTAGTTCTACAATTACTGACTGTAGTCCATCTGTTTTTTTACATACTTTTTTAGCCTGCTTTCACCCTGTTCTTTAATGGTCAGGACCCCCACAGGACCACTACAGAGTAGGAATTATTTGGGTGGTGGGGCATTCTCAGCACTGCAGTGACACTGACATGGTGGTGGTGTCACTGCTGGACTGAGAATAGTCCACCAACCAAAAATATTCAGCCAACATCGCCCAACTCAAACAGCAGCAATAGATAAGCGATTGTCTCTGACTTTACATCTGTGCTAGCGTGTGGTTTACCGCTGCGCCACCTGAGCGGCCACTTGTAAATTTTAACAAACATAAAATTCATTCTTTAATTCATTATTTAACAGTTATTAATAAAAAAATTACAAACTACAAAAATGTTTCTTTATTTATAAAACTGATAGACTGATTATACAGTAAAACTGAATAGACCGAATGTTGTAAAACAATATATACAGTCATAAAAAACAATATGATAAAATTATTTTAAGAGGGAGATCAGTATACAGTTGATGCCAAAAAATTTATATACACTTATTAGTGAAATGTACATCACGGCCATAAATACAGGCTTCTCCTTATTTAGGGGTGGCCACATCGGATCATTTTGGTCTGCATATCTGATTTGGCACAGTTTTTACAACTGATGCCCGTTCTGACACGACCCTGCTTATTTACTTACGGGCTTGGGACCAGCACTAAGAGCGCACTGACAAGCGCTATCCCCTTCTCCTTGGACACAGCCACTCATGCCTGTGTAGACCAGTGGTTCCCAACTTTTTTCTGCAGTGCTACCCTTTTGTAAATATGAATATTTTAGACCCCCCCCCCGCCCACTCCGACACACACATACACGTCATATGCTTTTAAACTCCACTGAGATTTATTTTACATATTGTAATCTATACATAACTGCAATGTCTTACTGCACAAAACTCAATGCTAGCAGTGCTTCTGACTTTGAGAAGCACTGTTGTAGACAATTAGATTCACACTGGATCTCAGCGATAGAGGAGTAAAATATACATCCAGCTACTTAGTATAGAACTTTTTACACCAATAGACTTTGTGTCATGGCCTGCCAATTCTTTATTAGCCGTCATGATTTACTATAGAGGGTGACCTTTTTGGGCCAGTATAATAATGATAATAACAATGTTTTATTCATAAAGCAGCTTTCACAGTCTCAAGGTCACTTTACAGGAGAGAAGGAACAAAAATGCTGTTCCAAAAGAAAAGTCTTCAGTAGGGACTTAATAGAAATAGAAGAGCAATCTCACAGGGATTGAGGCAGAAAGTTCCAAAGCTTAAGAGCAACCGCAGTGAAAGTTCTGCCACCCATTGGGGACAGTTTGGTCAGAAGCATAGAAAGAAACCTACCACCGGAGGACCTTAAGCAGCAAGAGGGAGTGTAAGGGTGTAAGAGCTCTCAAAGATAAGCTGGGGCCAGACCATGAAGAATTTTGAATTGTATGTGTAATGTGATCGGAAGCCAGTGCAATTAATTCATTTAGAATGGGGGTGATGGGGGCCGAGAACTCTCGCCGACTAGTTTTGAATGTATTGCAGCTTGTTGATGATTTTGGTAGGAAGACCAGCGTACAGAGAATAACAAATTACAATCGATGCGTGAATAAATGAAGGCATGAATCAGGGTTTTAGTATCGGTAATAGGTCGCAGCCATGTGATGTTGCGGAGCTGGTTAAGGAACTGATGTGAGATTCAAGGGCGAGATGGAAATCAAACATAACTTTGAGGTTCCCTTCATTCTCGCGTTCTCGTGATGTCGATGTCAATGACCAAATTAGGCATTTTCTTGATGAGATTATTTGACCCAACTAACAAGAGTTCTGTTTTGTCCGTATTAAGTTTTAGGAAATTGCTGTTCAGCCAGGATGAACAATATAAATAGGGCTAGCTTGTCTGCACCCATTAAAAATACAAGGGAAACTTTTCTTTTGGAAAAGGTAGATTAATGAAGAAAAGCCAAACTGCCTTTTTATCCTGTTATCTAATATGACTGGATGGTTAGATATGATCCAAGATGCACAAAAACAAATCTGCTCTTAGTTACCTACTGGAGCATGGGTCAACTGTACACAGACTTGTGCTTATTTTAAGCTTTATGGTGCCAATTTTGGGGCAGAGGCATATTGTTCTTGCATGGTGGCCTCTAGACCAGCCTTTCTCAACCGGGGTGCCGCGGCATCCTGGGGTGCCGTCTGGCTTCGTCAGGGGTGCCGTCAAAAATATTCTGACGTTACTGATATTGAAAATGAAATAAATTTAAAATACAAAAACGTCAACTTATCATGAAAATGAAAAACATCAAAATTTGTCTCACACGCCCCTTTTCCCATGCTACAACGTCAACACGGGTTGCGTGCGTTGCCTATAGTGATGAGTCGTTCGCGAACGATCCGATTCTATTGAACGGCTCTTTAAAATGAACAAAAGGAACCGAGTCGCGCCTCTGGGAGCCGCTATATATATATATTTATATTTCTGTGCAGTTCTTATCGTGAGGAATTCAACCATTCCGCTTCCATCAGTAGAGGGAATTAATCAGTCATAATAAGAGCTGTTAATTGTCGAAATTCAAATCACTTTCAGTATTGCGGAGAGAGCAAGCGGCACACACACACACACACAGAAAGAGAGAGAGGTAATTACCTAATTAATGTAAATATTATAATTTTTATTGTTATTATTTTGCTGTTTTTATTAATATTTTATTCTATTTTATATTTTTGCACATGTAACTGTTTTGTATGTATTTGTTCATTCTTATTGTTATTTTTATTATTTCTCTCCAACTTGCTTTGGCAATACGAATGTCCTTATTTGTCATGCCAATAAAGCTTCTTTTGAGTTTAAGTTTGAGAGCCATAACCGAGCTACAGAGAAACCATGCAGACAATGAGCAGTGCTAGTGGTATAATGACAAATAATTGAGAAATAAACTATAAACTTGTTTAATGATGTTAAATCTGATTGGTTCATGGTGCTTGTTTTAAAGCAGAAACAAACACAGGCACATCTCTGCACAAGTGAGGATTTTTCTGAAACTTAATGCAATGCAACCACAGTACGTCTCTTCCCTGTAGTGTTTTTGTGTGTTAGCAGTCTGAGGGAGGCAGAGTGTAAGTTTTTTAATACATTTTAGACTGGGGTGACTTGAGATTTTGAATACTTTTAAAGGGTGCCGTGACTGAAAAAATGCTGAGAAACACTGCTCTAGACCAATGTCATGTAATGTTCAACTAAGGGCCGTTTAACACAGGTTTTAAATGGACCTTGGATTACAACTGACCAAGTGTATGTAAATGTCTTCAACTGTGGCAAAATGTTAGACGTAAATGTTCCCTAAATGTTATTAGGGAATATTAAGTGATTTAAGCCAATAGTGTATTGAGATTAAAACTAAAGCATTTTATTGTAGCGAAATGACGCCACCTCCTGGCTGAGTTCTAATATTAACGTATTGTTCAGAAACAATTACTCCAAGGTGAAAATTAGGTAAATTGATGGTCAACTTTAAACAGGTTGACAAGTAACGCAATAAGCAGACCCAAAGCCAGAACTGAAGCAGTTATGGCCCAGATGCACAAGAGATGTTTACAGCTGCAACAGCGACTCAGAAGGAAGAACCTGGCCTGTCGGAGACGGGACGCCGTCAGTGGAGGATAACGTGGTTTGTTCAGACTCTCCATCGCCAAAGACTTGACGAGGCAGGCGCGCTTGTGACTGAGCTGATCGAAGCTGTGTTTGCCGTGGTATCTGCCCATTCCACTTTTTCCTGACGGAGAAAAAAGTCAAGTATGAATACTATCAATGGTAAAGTAATTATTTCAAGAATCCAGTAGCAGAACATCAGTAACTTCTACATGAAATTAGAATAAAGTCGACAACCCATAGACAGCACGTCAAACAAATAATTAAATAAGTAAAATACGATCTAAAAAAAGGAAAAAAATCCTTATGGCCTCCTTAACACATCCATAAATATATTCAATGTGTTTATGTGCCACGCCCCTCTCTCCGGGAGTACATGTTGGAGCTAATCTAAACACCAGAAACATAAACCTAAACAATCCTACCCTATGCTAACAATACTAGAGCTAAACATAAACAAACTAATACAAAGAGCATGAACATGACGCATTCTTGTTTTAAGAAGACAGGAAGGAAGCAAACCGACATTCTTTCATTTTCTTATCCGCTTATCCAGTTAGGGTCGAGGGGGGTTCTGGAGCCTATCCCAGCTTTTCAATAGGCGCAAGGCACACAATAACACCCTGGACGAGACGCCAGTCCATCGCAGGGCAGACACACACACACCCATTCACCTATAGGGCAATTCAGTGTCTCCAATTAACCTGACTGCATGTTTTTGGACTGTGGGGAAACCCACACAGACACGGGGAGAACATGCAAACTCCGCACAGAAAGGACCCGGACCGCCCCGCCCGGGGATCGAACCCAGGACCTTCTTGCTGTGAGGCGACAGTGCTACCCACTAAGCAACCGTGACAAAGGCAAACCAAAATCAAAATACATCGAGCAAACTATACATCGTGCATTAGCCCTCAACAAGGCGCAGCTGTGGATCATTACCACTGTATATTGGTTCTACTTTAAATTTGTGAGTCTGGACGCTAAGCAAACCAGGACTAAAATGTACCAATGTATCATTTTCTTTGTTGGTCAAGGACTAACAAAGTAGAAGTGTACTTTCAGTATGCTGGCTTACCTACTCCTCCAAAGGGTAAAGAATTGACTGTATAGTGCATTATGACATCATTAACCACCACTCCTCCACTGGTCGTCTGATTTAGCATTCGCTTGATCACCTCCCCAAAAACAAATAGAAAAAAAGTCACTTGGTGCCAGTTTTTTTCCTCCATTAAAATTCTAATGTTATTAATGGTTTATAAAAGTACCTTCTTGTCAGAAGAAAAAACATAAAGAGCCAAAGGTTTCTCTCTCTCATTGATGAATTGAATGGCCTCACTGATGTCACTAACGGCTACTATTGGCAACACGGGTCCAAAGATTTCCTCCTGCATTATCCTGGCATGGGGCGAAACGTCCTTCAGAACAGTAGGGGCTAGTAGAAATCAGAAAATATTAATAACGTATTTGCACATCCTTCATTTAAATACAACCCCTAAATCAGAAAAAGTTAGGACAGTATGGAAAATGCAAATAAAACAAAATTGCAGTGTTCCTTACATTTTATAATCAAACTGAAATTCTCTAAGGTGACCTGAAGACCACCATACTTACAGTGAAGCATGGTGGTGGAAGCATTATGTTTTGGGTCTGCTTTTCTTCAGCTGGAACTGGGGCTTTAGTCAAAGTGGAAGGAAATATGAACAGTTTTATGCCTCTTCTAAAAGGCTGAAGATTAAGAGTTGACAATGGCCCAAAGCATACCCCCACATCAACAAAACAATGGCTTCACCAGAAAATGATCAAAGTTTTGGAAGTCCAAACCTGAGGAGAATCCAGCTGAAATTCTCTAAGCTGACCTTAAAAGTGTATTAGCAAAAGACCACCATAACGACCCAACGACCCAAAGCATACCATCAACAAAAGAATGGCTTCACCAGAAAATTATCAAAGTTTTGGAAGCCCAACCAGAGCCCAAACCTGAGGAGAATCCAAATGAAATTCTGTAAGGTGACTTAAAGACCACCATACCTACAGTGAAGCATGGTGGTGGCAGCATTATGTTTTGGGTCTGTTTGTCTTCAGCTGGAACTGGGGCTTCAGTCAAGGTGGAAGGAAGTATGAACAGTTTTAGCCTTTCAGCTTGACAGCTTGACCCAAAGCATACCACCACATCAACAAAAGAATGGCTTCACTAGAAAATTATCAAAGTTTTGGAAGCCTAACCAGAGCCCAAACCTGAGGAGAATCCAACTGAAATTCTCTAAGGTGACCTGAAGAGTGTATTACCAAAAGACCACCATAACGACCTAAAGCATGACAATGAACCAAAGCATGAAAACGACCCAAAGCATACCACCACATCAACAAAAGAATGGCTTCACCACAAAATCATCAAAGTTCTGGAAGCCCAACCAGAGCTCAGACCTGAGGAGAATCCAAATGAAATTCTGTAAGGTGACTTGAAGACCACCATACCTACAGTGAAGCATGGTGGTGGCAGCATTATGTTTTGGGTGTGTTTTTCTTCAGCTGGAACTGGGGCTTTAGTCAAGGTGAAGGGAGGAGATGACCTCACAATCTGACAGATTTGGAACATTTTTGCAAGTAAGAGGGGGCAAAGACTGCCAAGTCAAGATGTGCCATGCTAATAGACTCCTATGTAAATGAGTGAATGGTGTCATAAAATGCTGTCATAAAATTCTATCATAAAATGCTGTCATAAAATTCTATCATAAAATGCTGTCATAAAAGTTTGTTATTCTAATGAACTGAATTGGTGTCATGTTTTTACATCACAAAACCTGGCACTATAACAAGGGTGACCAGACCTTTTAAATCCACTATACGTATGTTAAATATCAAAAATTATTCTTAACCGTACCAATGTAACACTGTGATTTATCACTATCGCCCCCCACAGCCACACTGCATCCTTCCATCAGAGCCAGCACACGATCGAAGTGATTTTGGTTGATGATGCGACCATAATCTGGAGATGTTTTAGGGTCCTCCTTGTAGAACTCCTGCAGTTAATGAACACACAAACGTCAGAACATATAAAAACATTTAATTTAACTGCTATAAACTGCTATATATAAAAATAATATGTGGTTTAAACAGCTCTGATCAATCGATACAATGACTGTCTGAATGAGCCTGGTATCCGGGTCCAAGACATAACCAGACGTTGATGATCCTACAGTGCATCTGTGCCATTTCTTCCATTGGTAAATCATGCACCTATGCCTAGCCGCCCACATGACCTTGGAGAAAACAGGATTCAACTGACAGTTGACTTTCGTCCATTAATCTGATGTCCAGTTCTAATGCCTGCGTGTCCATTGTAGGTGCTTTTGATGGTGGATAGGAACCATAGTAGTCTTTCTTTTGGACTGTACCAGACACCATAGTGTCAGTGAGTCCTGGCTTCCCAACAACCTGTCGGCATTTTGTGGATTGCCCCTCAATTTCATCAGCACCACTTATGATTTAGAAGCACCTTGTAGTTCTACAATTACTGACTGTAGTCCATCTGTTTCTCTACATACATTTTTAGACTGCTTTCATCCTGTTCTTCAGTGGTCAGGACCCCCACAGGACCACCACAGAGCAGGTATTATTTAGGTGTTGGATCATTCTCAGCACTGCAGTGACACTGACATGGTGGTGGTGTGTTAGTGTGTTGTGCTGGTATGAGTGGATCAGACACAGCAGCGCTGCTGGAGTTTTTAAATACCGTGTCCACTCACTGTCCACTCTATTAGACACTCCTACCTAGTTGGTCCACCTCGTAGATGTAAAGTCAGAGACGATCGCTCATCTATTGCTGCTGTTTGAGTTGGTCGTCTTCTAGACCTTCTTCAGTGTTGGCTGGATATTTTTGGTTGGTGCACTATTCTCACTCCAGCAGTGACAGTGAGGTGTTTAAAAACTCCAGCAGCGCTGCTGTGTCTTATCCACAAACAATATGATTATCATAACAAAACATCAGAAATCTCACCAGTAACGTTTGACGGATCTCTTCAATCACGCTGTTCTGGATACTGGGATGGCAGAGGATGTAGTCTGGTGCAATGCACGTCTGGCCACAATTAGCAAACTTTCCCCAGGTGATTCGACTGTGGGTGTAAATAACCAACACTTTTTACATGGATTGTAACCATTTAAGATCTTGACACTTCAACTACTTTTATGGCCCTAGCACATATCCACAACTGCTTGTTAGAATTGTATTTTGGGTGCTCGGGTGGCGCAGTGGTCTAACACGCTAGCATACCACTGGGGAGTGTTCAAACTCGCAAGTTCACGAGCAGCAGAGTCACCTACCAGGCCTGGTATCCAAACAAACACAACTGGATGTGTTTAAAAGAGGGAAGGTGGGGATGGTGTCACATGGAGTTTATTATGGCTTGCCATTCACTATACAGCTCTGTGTAAGTGATAAGAAGCACCTACAGACTGGACACGTGTCAAAAGGGGTGTGTGGTGATCCGCCTTGGCTTCAGTATTGGGTAAAATCCACAAAATCATATCCAAAATCATGGGCTTTGTGTGTCCCAGGGCTAAAAAATATGACTTTTATGGTATTATTGTCACAAATCAGCCCCTGCGCTCCTAGAGAATGTTTATTGTGTAGCTGCCACGCCCCTGTTTCTAAGAGCACATGGAGGCTGAAGGGGGCTTTGTTTAGGGTGTCAAGGCAACGCCTCCTTATTATGATTGGTCAGTAGCCAATGATCCACAGCTGCACCTTGTTTGAGGTGAAGTGCTCGTGGCATATAAGGGAGCAGCTGTTTTGCCTCAAGCCAAAGCCTATCCCAGCTTTTCAATGGGCACAAGGCACACAGTAACACCCTGGACAGTCCATCGCAGGGCAGACACACATACATACACACACATACCCATTCACCTATAGGGCAATTCAATGTCTCCAATTAAACTGACTGCATGTTTTTGGACTGTGAGAGGAAACCGGAGCTCATGGAGAAAACCCACGCAGACACGGGGAGAACATGCAAACTCGGCACAGAAAGGCCCCGGACCGCCCCGCCTGAGGATCGAACCCAGGACCTTCTTGTTTTAACTAACAACTGTACTTAAATCTGATGACGTTAGAATTCTAGTAAACAATGCAATACCGGCAAGCAACTGCAATGTCACAGTTCTGATCGATGTAACAGGGACTTTTTCCTCCCAGCTCAAGAGTGACTGGTGTGAGGTGCTGGGCAGCTGCTTCCATAACCAGTTTTCCCACTGTGCTGCTTCCCGTGTAGAAGATGTGGTCAAAACGCTGCTTCAGCAGCTCCTGGGTTTCTGGAATTCCTCCAGTCACTACTTGGTACATCTCCTAAAAGGTAAACAACAAGGTATTTACAGCACATATAAGTAGAGGATTTGCTTCTGTATAGTCATGAACTACTAAAAAACAATGAAGTCTTAATAGATAATGATAGACTCAGAAAGTTACCACATTATATTATTAGGGTGGACAGTGGATCATTTTCCAAGTAATAATATTCACTGATTAGCCATAACATTAAAACCACCTCCTTGTTTCTACACTCACTGTCCATTTTATCAGCTCCACTTACCATACAGAAGCACTTTGTAGTTCTACAATTACTGTCTGTGGTCCATCTGTTTCTCTACATGCTTTTTTAACCTGCTTTCACCCTGTTCTTCAATGGTCAGGACCCCCACAGGACCACCACAGAGCAGGTATCATTTAGGTGGTGGATCATTCTCAGCACTGTAGTGACACTGACATGGTGGTGGTGTGTTAGTGTGTATTGTGCTGGTATGAGTGGATCAGACACAGCAGCGCTGCTGAAGTTTTTAATTACCGTGTCCACTCACTGTCCACTTTATTAAACACTCATACCTAGTCGATCCACCTTGTAGATGTAAAGTCAGAGACGATCGCTCATCTATTGCTGATGTTTGAGTCGGTCATCTTCTAGACCTTCAACAGTGGTCACAAGACGCTTCCCACGGGGCGCTGTTGGCTGGATATTTTTGGTTGATGGACTATTCTCAGTCCAGCAGTGACATTAGCATTGCACTGACACCACCACCATGTTAGTGTCACTGCATGCTGAGAATGACCCACCAGCCAAAAAATACCTACTCTGTAGTGGTCCTGTGGGGGTCCTGACCACTGAAGAACAGCATGAAAGGGGGCTAACAAAGCATGCAGAGAAACAGATGGACAACAGTCAGTAATTGTAGAACTACAAAGTGCTCCTATATGGTAAATGGAGCTAAAAAAGTATAAACTTTGGTGGTTTTAATGTTATGGCTGATCAGTGTATACATGATTACAGTAAAGTCAAACTGGCTGCAGACCAGTATAAAACAGCAGTTAACACACCTTATCTAAATACTGAGGAAGCAGTTCTTTCAGTAGACTGGCTGAGTTCTTGCTCAGTTCTGAAGGCTTCACTATAGCAGCATTACCTAACAGGAGAAGATCAAAAAGTCATGAGTTACTTATAATAAACATTGGATTTTCATTACCGCAGACTAAAATTATACACAACAGTGCCTAGTAAGATTTAAGTAAATTGTACGTACATTTAGACCTTAATTAGAAGCTGTGTATACACTGATGCGGCAAAACATTTAGACCACACACCTTTGGTGATGTCAAAACAACTCTGACCAGCTGAGACATGGACTGTCTAAACACGTCTGTGATATCTGGTATTACAAGCACGTCCTTTAATTTTTGTATATTGCCGAATGGGTAAACGATGGAACTATGCAATTTGAGCCACATGAGTCCTTTTGAAGGTCCATACCAGACTCTAAGGCCTTCATGTCCTCTGACATCAGTGAGTCTTGGCCGCCCAACAACCTGTTGGCGGTTTTTGACTTGTCCTTCCTCAGACCTAGTAAGATTTACCCTTAGCCAGTTTTTACTTACAGTTAAGGTAAATTGTACATACATTTAGACCTTCATTAGAAGCTGTGTATACACTGATGTGCCAAAACATTTAGACCACCCACCTAAGGTGTTGTCATAAAGCCCTGACCAGCTGAGACATGGACTGTCTGAACGTGCTTGGGATATCTGGTACCAGGATATTACCAGCAGGTTCTTCAACTTTTGTATATTGCGAGTGGGTAAACGATGGAACTATGCAATTTGAGCCACATGACATAAGTGAGTCTTGGCCGCCCGACAACCTGTTGGCGGTTTTTGGCTTGTCCTTCCTCAGACCTCTGTCTGTATATAATTACCAAGGCTGTTTGTCAGCACCCCTTGCTGTTTGAGATACATCTACCCATTCTACCCCTTTACCTGGCCATAACTGTTTGGTCCTTCAAAGTCACTCAGGTCTTTATGATGTTTTTATCTGGCCTTGTTTACTTTCTGAAATCCTACCCGTATTCCATCATTGAAAACAGAAGAGAGAGCTGTATACCTGCTGCAATAGCTCCAATGAGAGGCCCCAAGGTAAGAGCCCAAGGGTAATTCCAGGCTCCGATGATCAGCACCACACCCAAAGGTTCGGATTTAATATACACATCATCCATCAGGGTAAGGAGATTCTTCCGCACAGGCTCAGGACGCATCCAGTCACTCAGTTCCCTCAGTGCCAGCTTGATTTCATTCTCAAGACCAATGAGCTCGAAAAGCGACGTGTCAAACTCACTCTGCAGTCAAAAACACACACTTAAATGTAACTGTAACTATCAGCTCCACCTACTATATAGAAGCACTTTGTAGTTCTACAATTACTGACTGTAGGCATCTATTTCTCTGCATGCTTTGTTAGCCCCCTTTCATGCTGTTCGTCAATGATCAGGACCCCTACAGAGCAGATATTATTTGGGTGTTGGATCATTCTCAGCACTGCAGTGACACTGACATGGTGGTGGTGTGTTAGTGTGTGTGGTGCTGGTATGAGTGGATCAGACACAGCAGCGCTCCTGGAGTTTTTAAACACCTCACTGTCACTGCTGGACTGAGAATAGTCCACCAACCAAAGACATCCAGCCAACAGCACCCTGTGAGCAGCGTCATGTGACCACTGATCTAGAAGGTCTAGAAGATGACCAACTCAAACAGCAGCAATAGACGAGCGATCGTCTCTGACTTTACATCTACAAGGTGGACCAACTAGGTGGGAGTGTCTAATAGAGTGGACAGTGAGTGGACACGGTATTTAAAAACTCCAGCAGCGCTGCTGTGTCTGATCCACTCATACCAGTGCAACACACACTAACACACCACCACCATGTCAGTGTCACTGCAGTGCTGAGAATGATCGACCATCTAAATAATACCTGCTCTGTAGTGGTACTGTGGGGGTCCTGACCATTGAAGAACAGGGTGAAAGCAGGCTAAAAAAGTAAGTAGAGAAACAGATGGACTACAGTCAGTAATTGTAGAACTACAAAGTGCTTCTATACGGTAAGTGGAGCTGATAATCTGGACAGTGAGTATAGAAACAAGGAGGTGGTTTTAATGTTATGGCTGTCTATGTATAGTGTATATGTCACCATATTTAAAATACTTAAGCTGCAATCGCCCTGGTGCAGACTGTCCTCAGTTTTATGGCTTAATCACAGCTATTTATCGTCCATTATCAGAATTGCAGCAGTAAACTGCTGATAAAATACCTTAATTATTTACAAATGACTTGGTGTTTGTATTTTGTAAATGAAATAATAAGTTTGTTCGTAATGACTGGGACTAAATTTGGAAAATAACCAGTTAAGGTGGCAAGTGAGCTACAGGCACCATCTCAGACCTTGATCACTATGACAACAACGGTTGATGTTCCTGGTGATCCTCAGAATCCAGTTTGTGGCACAAGGTTATATGTAGACTTCATCTTTAGACTGACAGTCTTAGCAATTATGGAGGACCACGACCAGACAGCCAAAGAGTCGAAAACCTATTTGACTCTCCCTCTATTAGACCTGACCAACTGTGTCTGTTGAGCACCCGACCAGGCCAGCAGCACTGCACTATACAGAATCATCAATATTCCAGCTCTTTTCGTCCACCCCCCTTCCCCACACAAACAAACACACACCCTATACACAATGCACTGTAAGGTGTTGGTGGTGTACCTTGTGCAGGTCCAGTTGGAGAGCTGCTATGATATCTGCCTGGCGTTCAGTGATGAGTTGCAGTAAAGCTCGCAGATGCTGAACTCTGTACTGCAGGACTTTGGACAGTCCTGTGTTAAAGGCTCTCCTGGCTAAATCCACCGAGTCTTTCACCATTTCTGCTGCTACTGATGAAAATGGTTAAAAATATATTGAAATACAAGCAGAAAACATGATATAAATGATACAAAACACTGAATGACTATTTCAGTAGCATACTTCATTCAACTTGCATGTTTTTGGACTGTAGGAGGAAACCGGAGCTACCAGAGGAGACCCATGCAGACACGGGGAGAACATGCAAACTCCACACAGATCGAACCCAGGACCTTCTTGCTGTAAGGCAACAGTGCTACCCACTGAGCCACCGTGCCGCCCCAGAAGATATAAGAAGTTCTAAAAGATATACAAAGCCATTTCTATGGCTTTGGGACTACAGTGAACCACAGCGAGAGTCATTTTCTCCTAGAAATGGCTAGCCTATCAAATTTAGGAACTCATCCAGGAAATCATACCAAATCAAGAAACCCACACATGCAAGGAAATGCAAGCCTTTTCACCTGATGAAGTCAGCGTTCATGATTTCATCAATAAAAAGTCCAAAAATAGTTTAAAAATAGCAATAGTTACCAAGAGAAACATAACACATTTTATATGTGTATAAAATATAATCCTTTTACTATATAAAAAAAAGTTGTTGTAAAACAAGGCATTAAGGTGATACAGCATTACACCAACAGTGAAACATAGTGGTGGTAGTATGAAGGTGTGTGGAGCGATTTGTAGTTCCATTAGCTTTCCACTTGTAAATTTTCAAACCAATTACTCATTAAATGTAATAAATTCTACTCATAATTTCTTAAACAGTTAAGTCATAGACCCAATAAAATTTTTATTCACAGCATTAATATACAGAACTTAATATACATTACTACGTTAATACATTCATTATGCATTAATTTACTTTATATAACCGTAACCTATAAATATTTAATAGCGTTCGATTTTAAAGCAAAAATAATCATACAGTGTAAACAAATAAAGGTTTTGAGAGCTGGTAACATTATTGCTTAAAGCAATAAGCCACGAGAGACCGTGCGTTACTGCGATTTTATCACGGGGAAGGATGTTTTGGCACGACGCCAAGCGGAGTGCCTAAAACGTCTTTCCCTGTGATAAAATCATAGCAGTAACGCACGGTCTCGAGTGGCTTATTGTTTTTATAAAACGGCGGTCAACATAAAATATAATAAAATACAACGATGTTCAATAAATAAATGATTTTATTTACAAAAACACGTACAAAAAGCATTCTTCCGCGAAATCACGTAGTCCGGTAACAGTGTTGCTAGGCAACATGAGGGCGAACATAACATTCACTTTTTCTTTTCAGTGGCGTATTAATATGGAATGATGTGAGGCGGTCATAGGTGTGGGGTTATCGGGGATTTTACAACGGCTTCGAACGCGGCTCAGCCAATCAGATTTCAGGACCGGAACTATGCCTTTTATAAATGTTGTTTTACACCGTTACTACAGCTGCTGGTTCGTCATAATGACGTAGAAAGTGTGCAAAATCGGTATAAACAAAAACTTACGTCACACTGTAGCCTACATTAGCTTATCTAACTAGCTTCGCTTTCTATAGCACAGTAAACAATGCTTCTTGACAGCATTAAACAAAACAAAAAGGCAAGATTTACTTACTTGTTTATGTAGAAATGGTGTAACGTGCTGCTAACGAACTGCAAGCCTCGGATAGGAGTGAAATGAGCAAACAAAGCCCTTTATACTGTGTGGTGAATAAAAGGAGGTGCAGCCACACCACTCCCCTGCTCAAATTCCATTAGCACGTCTTTGGAATCGGATATACAGAACATCCACTACAGATGACTGTTTCTGCACGTTTTAGCATCGAATTTTACAACCACAAATCAGAAAAAGTTGGGACAGCAACAATTTCGTACATTTACTTTGACTTTTATTTCATTGCAGACAGGATGCACCTGAGATAGTTTATGTTTTGTCTGCTAATAAACATCCATTCCTGCATATCAGGCCTGCAACACTTTAAAAAAAAAAAGTTGGGACAGTAAAGCATTTACCACTTTGTAATGTTGCTTTTCTCTTTACCACACTTAAAAAACGTTTTGGCACAGAGGATACCAAGTCTGGATGGTCCTTTTTGTCTTTTTCTCTTGCCCATGTGGTTATACTGTATAATCTATTGTTGAGTGGCGGTCCTTGATGCAGTGCCGTCTGAGGGATCGAAGATCACAGGCGTTCGGATTAAGCTTGCACCCTTGGCATTCATGCACTGAAATTCCTCCCGATTCCTTGAATGGTTTAATGATATTATGCACTGTAGAGGGAGAAATATGCAAATCCCTTCCAATCTTTCTTTGAGGTTCATTCTTTTTAAACATTTCAATAATTTGTCACACATTTGTTGACAAACTGGAGATCCTCTGATCATCTTTGCTTTCCTGGATGCTGCTTTTGTACCAAACCATGATTACAATCACCTCTTTGGAATCACATCATTATTTAGTTTTTTTACCTCATTACTAGCCCTAAATTGCCCCCGTCCCAACTTTTTTTGGAATGTGTTGCAGGCCTGAAATGCAGGAATAGATGTTTATTAATAAATGAAATGAATTTGCGCAGACAAAACATGAAATATCTTGAGTTCAAACTGTCTGCAATTAAATAAAAGGTAATGTAAGGAACACTGCATTTTAATTGTATTTGCATTTTCCACACTGTCCCAACTGTTTCGGATTTGGGGTTGTATTTAATACATTTAATGAAAAAGAAAAAAATTAACATATTAAATGTACAACGACATTTGCACACATCATTAATTAGGTTTTATTTTTCCCCAAAATGTTAAAATCACCTAAACAGTCAATGTGATAGCCAGTGATAGCTCAGTGGTTAAGGTACTGGACTAGTAAACAGAAGGTTGCCGGTTCAAGCCCCGCCACCACCAAGTTGCCACTGTTGGGTCCTTGAGCAAGGCCCTTAACCCTCAATTGCTCATCGTGTTCCGCTCATTGTGTAAGTCGCTTTGGATAAAGGCGTCTGCTAAATGCTTAAAATGTAAAATGTGCAAATCAACAAACCATGGAAATTGCCCAAGTGTCCAAACTTTTGCATAAAACGGTATTGTTCAGTCATGTTTTGAAAAAAACTTCCTGAAAATTAAATGCCCAATAACTCGACGTCCCGTAAACTCAAATTCTTTAAAATTTGACGCTCTTCGTGGAGAAATGTGTACAAACTCAACAACATTTCCCTTGAACTCAAAGTGTTTAACTGTTTTTAAATGTATTTATTTAATTTCAGATTAACAATGAAGAGCCGCTTTGTTCAGCGCTTGGCTCGAGTGGTGCGAATACGAGACAAATCTGCATTTGTGTGGAATAACCATCAAATCCAGTCTGAAAGCTCCACATGTACCTGTGTTTAGCTGGATTTTCCTCCTGTTTCACTTTTAAACTTGTGTTATAGCTCAGGGTGCTGAGAAATTGTGAGAATCAGCTTTTCCGAGAGAGTTTTAAATGTTTATCGTAAAAAAAAGCTTGACACTAAACCTCTCTTAATTATTACTGCTCATAAGTTCTCTCCACTAATAAAATTCCACTCTCGTTTTAGTGCAATAAGTCACATTAAGCTTTGTGCACTGACACACTCCATAGGAAATAACGGCACAGCCAGCGCAAAAGCTAATTTGCCGCTTCTTACATGAATGCACCTTTCCTAAACGAAATACGATATTTCAAGATCAAGCATCTCCACAATTAAGAAGTGCAGGTTTTATTGTAATTTTTATTGATTTTAAACCATTTTCAATTGTATTTTAGTGTTTGTCTATTATATTTGTGGTATTTTCAGTGTATAGGTGTCAAAAACAACCCCATTACTTTATATTAACCTAAAATATATGCAGTTCCACAAGACCATTGACTGCATTAACAGGTTTCCTATACATCATTATGGGGAAAAATACCTTGAAACTCAACACTACTCCCACAACCAATTGATGCTGAGTTTCAAGGTACCACTGTACACCAAATAAAATATTACAGAATAAAAGTTTACCAGTAATCGAGTTTAATTATAAAATTAATGCATAAATAATAATTGAACACCTGATTTACATTTGGTTAGTGTCTAAGCTACCAAATAAATATCACATGGTTATCTTTTTATTACTTTATGTGATAAGCCTGTATTTATTACAGTAATTCCATTTGTTTCCAGAGAGGTGCTTCAAGGCAGGCTGGCATTCTTCTTCAGTCGTCCTATCGCAGGAACCTCTACAAAAGAAGTAAAAACCAGTTTAAACAATCAGATCACACACCAGAATGAGTCATTAAGCAGTTCAGAGATTCCTCCCATTACAGCATGGCTCAAAAATACAGATGAACTGTTTTCTTTGTCTTTTCCCACCAGTTAATTAAGGTATTCTTCTTCTGACCATGTAAAAGAAACCTGGTCATTCCTACATGGTAATTGTATTACCTACTGTTCATTCTTCTCTTCCTGACTGGGGGAAGGGGATGAATTGTCCAGTTCAGTGAATTTCTATCACAAGCACAGAGACTCATTGTGGAGAACTTTATGTGGCCACTCACTATGTAAAACCTTTGTCTTGTTTACAATGTGGTAATGTAGCATTTAGTATACACTGAGCGCTCATGCGAACAACAAAACAGTCACTTAGATTTTAGCCTAGAAATCAGGTAATTAATCTCATGTACCCTATGTGATGAGAATTAAACCAGGACATTAGCTGTGTCTGGCTATATGTAATAGATCGATTCACCATCGAAGCACCCATTAAAAGAATTAAATCTAACTTATTATTTTCCTATTAAAAAAATAAAACATATAGAGCAGTGGTCCCCAACCTTTTTTGCACCACAGACCCATTTCATATAAGATATAATTTCACGAACCGGCAGGGGAGGGACGATTTAAAATAGAATAACTACAGTATAGAATAAAAAATCTGTGTGAATCCTGAGCTTTTATCGCTGCAACGAGACACTGCTCCCACCTAGTGATGATTGGGGAAAATGACACCCGAAGAGTGTTGGAACTGTAATTGCTCTTGTAGCGATCTCTAATTATTTATTCTTTCTGTGGCCCAATAATAAATGACCCATGAACCAGTACTGGTCCACATCCCGGTGGTTGGGGACCACTGATATAGAGGGTCTTTGTATCCCCCCCCCATAAAAAAATCTAGTTACAAGAACAGAAAGAAAGTAAACTAAGGGTTTAATTACGTTAAATTATATAAAAAAATATATGTTTAAACTAAAAAACAAAAAAACAAAAAAAAAAACTATATAACTTCTTAAAAAGGGTATCCGTCATGCATCAAATAATAAACTCCACTGTATGCACAATGTTGCATTAATGTCTGCACAGTCTTATATTTTCAGGGTTGGTGGGCAGGCCAGGGCTGGAGGTGTCCAATGTGATACATTTTGTTTTCTTTTCTATTTATACACCCCCCCCCCCCCCCCCCCCCCAATTTTATCCCAATTTTATCCCAATTTAGTTATATCCAATTACCCAATTCATATTTCAGCCTCTACTGCTGCAATTCTCTATTCCCAATCTTAGGAGAGAGACAACCATTGCAGATCCCCTCCGACATGTGTGGGGAGCTGTACACTTCTTTCCATCCACATAAGGCAGATTGTTATGATCTAGGGGTCCGTATCTCATACGGAGAGTCACACAGGGTACACCATTAAACCCGTCTGTTGTGCATGCTCCCTCAATCAACCAGCAGAGGTCATAATTGCAGCAATCCCGTCCTGCAATTGTATCCCACGTACAAGCCAATCATTGTCCATATAGGCGGCCCCGCCTGCCGGCTGGGCTGGGCGGCTATGTGAACAATGATTGGCTTGTTGTTCGTACAGGGAGGGAATAGTCAGATAGGGACCTCATAGCTCATAGGGACCTCTGCTGGCTGATTGATGGCGCCTGCACAGAGTCGAGAAACAATGAGGATCAGGGTGTGTCTCTCTGTACACAAAGCTGATTCGCATATGAACTCGCCTCATGCAGGTGAAAAGATGCAGTCGGCTACTGCACACGTGTTGAAGGGGGCCGTGTGTCAGTTCGCTCTTCTCAATCAGGGCGGGGGTCAGCTCCAGTAGAGAGGAAGCATAATGCAATTGGGTTATTATTTAATTTAGTAGCAGTAATACCAGGGATCTTCAAAAAGTTTCCACACTTTTAGATTTTGGTTGGAAATGGTGAGGGTGGGAGGGGACTGAGAAAGCTTATAGTCCAGATTTAGCAGCACCTGATTTTCACCTTTTTGGATGCACAAAGAAGCTTTAAGGGGAAGAAGATTTTCATGTGATGATGATGATGTGAAAGCAGCGGTGTATCGGTGGCTACTCGCTCAACCAAAAACGTTTTTTGCTGATGGCATTAAAAAGTTGGTACGACGCTGGAAAAATGCATCACAAAGGATGGTGATTATGTAGAAAAATGATGTAATTTGTTTTCAAAACTTAATAAATAGAGTAAAAAAAGTAAGGAAACTTTTTGAAGAACCCTCGTATATCATGAGGCTGCTCAGACTTTTATGTAGCTATTGTTGAGTGGCGGTTCTTAATGCAGTGCCGTGCATTGTGAATACAAAGGACATGAACTCAAGAAATGAAGTAACCTACCTTCACCACAAAAGCCGCCAATGCTGCGAGCATGGAAACCTGTACCAACTGGCGCCAGCGTCTCAAATTCACCTGCTTGAGAAGGAGCATTCGTGCCCAGCGCAGTTTCTCCTTAGTGTGAGGAGGGTAGCGGATCTGGTTCACCGGCTCCATGTGCAGCTTTTTAATGAGGCAGCTGCGCAAGTGGCTCAGCTGATCGAATGTGTGTTTACCATGGTAACGACCCATCCCGCTGTTACCTGTTGGCATAAAAGTGGCGACACTAGAACAAAGTATCTCTCTTTAAACAAAAAAGAAATCAAGAGTTGCTGAATCATGGAGGCTTACCAACACCACCAAAGGGCAAGTCACTGATGGTGAAGTGAACGAGGCAGTCGTTGGCTAGCAGGGCTCCACTGGATGTCTCGGAGATCATTTTGTTTATTACCTTGAGGATAAAATGGTAAATGTAAGATGGTAGGATTCTGTGTATTACAACCCCAAATCAGAAAAAGTTGGGACAGCATGGAAAATGCAAATAAAAAACAGAGTATCTTGCATTTACTTACTTACTTATTTCATTGCAGACAGGATGAACATCCATTCCTGCATTTCAGGAAGTGTAAATGACCTTTGCTAAGGGCACTGACACAGCCCCATACCATGACAGACCCTGGCTTTTGGAATTGTTCCTGATAACAGTCTGGACGGTCCTTTTCGTCTTTGGTCCGGAGCACACGACGTCCATTTTTTCCAACAAAGACCTGGAATGCTGATTCATCTGACCACAATACACGTTTCCACTGTGTGATGGTCCATCCTAGATGCCTCCGAGCTCAGAGAAGTCTACGCCGCTTCTGGACATGGTTAACGTAAGGCTTCTTTTTTGCACAGTAAAGTTTTAAGTAGCATTTGTGCATGTAACTCTGTATTGTAGTGCTGGACAAAGGTTTGCCAAAGTAATCCCTCACCCATGTGGTTATATCAGCTATTGTTGAGTGGCAGTTCTTGATGCAGTGCCGTCTAAAGGATCGAAGATTACGGGCGTTCAGATTAAGCTTGCGCCCTTGGCCTTTATGCACCGAAATTCCTCCCGATTCCTTGATCGTTTAATGATATTATGCACTGTAGAGGGAGAAATATGCAAATCCCTTCCAATCTTTCTTTGAGGTTCATTGTTTTTAAACATTTCAATCATTTTCTCACACATTTGTTGACAAACTGGAGATCCTCTGATTATCTTTGCTCATCAAAGACTCAGCCTTTCCTGGATGCTGCTTTTGTACCAAACCATGATTACAATCACCTGTTGACATCAGATCGTTATTTAGTTTTTTTCACCTCATTACTAGCTCTAAATTGCCCCCCATCCAAACTTTTTTTGGAATGTGTTGCAGGCCTGAAACGCAGGAATGGATGTTTATAAAGGGATGAAATGAAGTTAAGCAGACAAAACATTAAATATCTGTCTGCAATCATACATACAGTCATTTTTATTGTATTTGCATTTTCCATACTATCCCGACTTTTTCTGATTTGGGGTTGTAAAATGTAACTTATTACACATTAATAACAAGTTAATACCTTTTTGCTGGATGAGAAAACGTAAAGGGCTAAAGGCTTCTCTCTTTCATTGATAAACTGGATAGCTTCATTCAGTCCATTGACAGGTACAATGGGTAGTACAGGCCCAAATATCTCCTCCTGCATCACCTTTGATTTTGGGTCTACATCCTTTAAGACAGTGGGAGCTGAGAAAAGAAAAGCTTTATTCAAATATGCAATATGTGGCCACTTCTTACTTTCCATAGATATAAAAATAATACACAACTTTTAGATCCTTTTAGATAAGTTACTAAGTTTAGAAATGTAAAGACAGCCGCTCAGGTGGCGCAGCGGTAAAGTATGCTAGTGCACCAGAGTTGGGGTTCTGAATGCATCACATCGAATCTCGACTCTACCTTTCTGACTGGGCTGGGTGGCAGCATGAACAACGATTGGCTGTTGTTCAGGGTTAGAGGGTAGAGAGTCGGATCGTAGGTCCTCATAACTGGTGCGACTGCGGCCCCTTCTGGCTGACTGATGGCGCCTGCACAGGGCTGAGGAATAATTCTGATGGGGGTGTGACCCTCTGTACACAGCGTCCTTTAGTGTATAGTGGACTGACTGCGTACCGGAGGGGGCGCAAGTCAGTTGAGAGGCGTCCTGAGTCAGCGGCGAAGGAAAATAGATTATAATTATAATATTAATTATAATAATAAAAAAAAGTGTGTATGTAAAGACATACCATGGTAAATGAGCAGAATAACACGTGTTTTAAAAGCATTGTGCTATACAATGTTACCCTATGCAACATCTAGCCTTCACACTTCAGTTTGAACGCAATGTATTCACTTTTCCCCAATTTCCCACCAAATCTAGTCATATCCAATTACCCGATTGCATTACCCAACTTCCACACCTGACTGAGGAGAGCCATAACTAACCTATGCCCCATCTGTTACATGTTCAGTAGCCGACTGCTTCTTATCACCTGCACAGGGCGAGTTCATATGGGGCTTGGTATCACGTACAGAGAATCTCACGCTTATCTCCATTATCCCTCCTTGACTTCTGGTTTTACCACCGTTAGAACATACCGATGTAGCAGTGGGATTCGTCATGTTCTCCCCCGATAGCTGCTGTGCTTCCTTCGAGCAGAGCCGTAATCCTCGTAAAATGACGTCGATTGATGATGCGGCCATAGTCCGTGCAGGTCTTAGGGTCGTCTGTATAAAATTCCTGTCATTACGAACACAACTGTTTGTCATGTGACCAAGCAAAAAAGTAAAAGTCAGTGATATTTAAAAATATTTACTAACCTTAATGCATTTGCTGATCTCCTCCACCACTTTATCCTGGATGCATGGTTCACAGAGGATATAATCAGGCGCAATGCAGGTCTGTCCACAGTTACAATACTTTCCCCATGTGATTCGGCTAAGGACACAAGTAATATAAGTACAACCCCAAATCAGAAAAAGTTGGGACAGTATGGAAAATGCAAATTAAATAATAATGCAGAGTTTCTTACATTTATTTTGCCTTTTATTTGATTGCAGACAGTTTGAACCCGAGATATTTGAGTCTTTGATGAGCAAAGATGATCAGAGGATCTCCAGTTTGTCAACAAAGGTGTGAGAAAATGATTGAAATGTTTAAAAACAATGTACCTCAAAGAAAGATTAGAAGGGATTTGCATATTTCTCCTTCTACAGTGCATAATATCATTAAACCATTCAACGAGTCAGTACACTGTTAGCCCGGACTTTATATTTAATCAAACATTTTTAGTACAACATACATAAATTGTTTAAGTTTTTTTGCTCTACTATAAAATGCAGAGTACATTGTACTAATTTGAGTACACATTTAAATGTGCTAAAAGATTTAAGTTTACTTAACAAAAAAAATTACTTTTCTATCAGATTAACTTAAAAAAGTTAAGTTAAGGAAAAACGCCCCCATTTACATGTAAGTGCTTGCTGTTAGTGAATCAGGCAGCCATTTGTTTTAACTTTTGTAACCTGTTGTTGCAAATTACTTTTTACTGTTCATTTAAGGCTTTTTGCAAAAGTAAACTTGTCTTCCTGAAATGTCTTTTGTGAAGTGGAACCTTTGTTAAACTAAGTGGACAAACATTTTCTTCCTCATTATGCTATTTTTGAGTAGCATGTACACCAGTCTGATGGGGCTTTTTCATCTTCCGTCTAATTTTGGTAAGTGTTGTACTTTACTTAACAATTTTGTTTAAAATAAATGATCTTAATGTTGACACTAAATAAATAATCAAACAGCGCTGCTTTATTTGCCATATTTAGGCTACATGCTAGCATGTTAGCATGCTAGCCTTCATACAAAGCAAAGAGTGTGCTGGCCTGCTTTATTTTAATCCTTAAATTAATGCTATTAATGTTGATTTTAATACTTCTGTTGTTTCTTTTTGTTGTTTTACAGGTTCATGGTTACTGTGAAGAGCTGTTTGTGTTTTATCAGAACTTTAGATACAGTTTGTACAGTTTTAAAGATGTTTTCTTGACATGTTGTATTTTAAGTAAATACTTCTGAAGTGAAATAAAGAAAAATAATTTTATAATTGTGTCTGTTTTTCTATAAACATTTGTAATTCATATTTAAAATGTAATTAACATGAAAACTAAGAAAAAATCAATAGTTTTTTCCATTGAGCTCAAGATATTAAGTAGAATTATTGGGAAAAGCAGTTGGTATAACAAAAAAAAGAAAGTTTAATCAACTTGCCTTTTAGGTGTAATAACTTAATGTTTTAAGTTATGCTAACTCAAGTTTTCATTATACATTACTTAACTTTTTTAAGGCAACCGGTTTCCTCAAATTTTTTAAGTAGATTGAACTTATCCGGGCTTACAGTGTAGGAGCTTAAGCTGAACGCCTGTGATCTTCCATCCCTCAGACGGCACTGCATCGAGAACCGACACTCAACAATAGCTGATATAACCACATGGGTGAGGGATTACTTTGGCAACTTACTTATGTTAACCATGTCCAAAATACTGTTGTCGACTACTCTGGGCTCGGAGGCATCTAGGATGGACCATCACACAGTGGAAACGTGTATTGTGGTCAGATGAATTAACATTCCAGGTCTTTTTTTGGGGCGGGTGACGCTGTGTGCTCCGGACCAAAGACGAAAAGGACCATCCAGACTGTTATCAGCAACAAGTCTAAAAGTCAGGGTCTGTCATGGTATGGGGCTGTTTCAGTGCCCTTGGTGAAGGTCATTTACACTTCTGTGATGGCAGCATTAATGCAGAAAAGTACATTCAGATCTTAGAGCAACATGTGCTGCCTTCAAGACGTCAAGTCGTCATCTTTTCAGGGACGTCCATGCATATTTCAACAAGACAATGCAAAACCACACGCTGCAGACATTACAAAGGCATGGCTGCGGAAGAAGAAGGTACGGGTACTGGACTGGCCTGCCTTCAGTCCTGATCTGTCCCCAATAGAGAACGTGTGGAGAATTTTGAAACAGAAAATGCGACAACACGACCCCGTACTATAGGAAGAATGGGACAAAATAAAACCAGAAACACTAAATCACTTGGTATCCTCGGTGCCAAAACGTCTTTCAAGTGTGGTGAAAAGGAATGGCAACATTACAAAGTAGTAAATGCTTTACTGTCCCAACTTTTTTGGAATGTGTTGCAGACCTGAAATGCAGGAATGGATGTTTATTAATAAATGAAATGAAGTTGAGCAGATAAAACATGAAATATCTCAGATTCATCCTGTCTGCAGTGAAATGTAAGTCAAAGTAAATGACTTTGCCATTGCTAGAGATGTACATATAATTATATTTAATATTCATTTATTTAGATATTATGTGGATAAATCTCACCGACAGGCAATCCTAAGATCACAATGTTTGTCGATGTAACAGGGACTTTTTCCCCCCAGCTCAAGAGTGACTGGTGTGAGGTGTCGGGCAGCTGCTTCCATAACCAGCTTTCCTACTGTGCTGCTTCCTGTGTAGAAGATGTGGTCAAAACGCTCCTTCAGCAGCTCTTGCGTTTCTGGAACCCCTCCGATCACCACCTGGTACATCTCCTAAAAACAGTGTAAAGTGTTACAAGTTTAACTTTACTTGTCTTGCAAAAGCACAGATACTAAGAACTGAATTAGGTTTTACCGTATCCAAGTAGAGGGACAAGAGCTCCATGACCTTTGCAGTGTGAGAGCTGACCTCTGAAGGCTTGATCACTGCTGCATTACCTACAGAAAGGTAAATCCAGGTAATAAGGAGGTAAATTTTACACCCAGGCATATTTGGCAGCATGATGGTCAATGGTAGATAGTGTTTTAAGCTTTACCCGCAGCGATGGCTCCGACAAGCGGCTGAAGGGTCACAGATATTGGATAATTCCAAGCTCCGATGATGAGCACCACACCGAGAGGTTCTGGATGGATATAAGCCTCGTCAGTGATGGTGAGAAGGGTTTTAGCCACAGGACGAGGCGCTGTCCATTCTGGCAGCTTGCTGAGGGCCAGTTTAATCTCACCCTCAACGCCGAAGATCTCATACAGCTGTGTTCCGTTCTCGCTCTACTTAGAGCAAAAGATACAGTTAGATGCCCCAGGTTATCTGCTAAACCTACCTTATAAAACAGAGCCACCACAGGACCAGCACTGACCAGCTATTACTTGACTGGACCATTCTTATTAGAGCAGTGACAATGACCGGATGATATAATGTTAGTCAATGTTGGGCTGGTGTACATCTATTGGGCCTATCAGCAGAGATGGGTACTCGGGGACTTCAGACTTCGACTCAGAATCGTTTCAAATGATTCGGACTCAACTCATGACTCGCAAAAAATGACTCAGCATGTGTTAACATTAGTTACGTGTGACAGTTAACCCGTCTTTTATGTGTGACAATTAACCCGTTTTGGCCATCTTAACCCGCAACGCACTCAATGGGTGAATGTTACAGCCAGCTGAATAGTGATGAAGCGTCGCTCCCTACTCCCTACACAGTTTGAAGTTCACTTCATTTGAGCATTTTTGTTACCTTTGGATTGGAATCTCATTTAAAATGATGTAATTCCCTACACAGTGCACTTCACAGGAACAACTGGATGAATGGAACACTCCTACAGAATTGGCACTAATGGTTGAAAGAACCGCTTTCTGAACCAATCAATTAATTTTTAGCATTTATTCAGTTTGCGTCACACAGATGATGTGTCAATGAAACGCTTGATTGGCTTTCTAACGAGATAATGTTTTACTTCACAACCGGGAAAAGTTTGGAGGTTTTTAATTATAAGCACATTTACAAAATAACGGATTATATTCCTAATGGGACAACACACACTTATAAATGTAATAGCATCTGGAAGAACATAAGCTAAGGTAAGCAGTGGTTATGATTTTCTTGCTGTGATTTGGATTTTGGCCGCTGTGCCGTGATTTATCGGGCGCTTTTGTTTTGCAATGAAAACAAAACGTATCAGTTTAAGCTTTTAACTGGTACCTTCTTGTTACGGAAATTACATTTATTTGCACAATGACTAGGAAAGTAAAGGCACTAAGTAACACGGCAAAATACAGTCGCTAATCTGTTGTTGTTTTTTTAATCTGAACTTACATATTATTTGTTTATTTCTACGCTACATTTCCAATATATGTTTTGTGTTTATTATATTGACTCATGACTTGACTCGGACTCTAGCCTAAAGACTCGTGACTTGACTCGGACTCTAGCCTAAAGATTTGTGAATAATTTGACTTTCCTCAAACATTGTGGCAATGCATTGATTAGCATCTGATATGAACTGTATATCACCTTGCACAGGTCCTTCTTGAGAGCATCAGTGATGTCCTTTTGTCTTTCAGTAATGAAACGCTGTAGGTTCTTCAGCTGCTGCACTCTGAAATCCAGTGGTTTTGACCTCCCTGTATGAAAGGCCCTCCTGGCCTGCTGAACTGCCAACTGTTCCCGAGACATTTTCAAAAGGCTGGACTCATGACACAGTGTTTACAAAGGAAATTGAAACTGTAAGGACAAAACAAAGGTATAAATTAAAAGCCAGACATTAACTTAGTACAATGGCATACACTGATCAGCCATAACATTAAAACCACCTCCTTGTTTCTACACTCACTGTCCATTTTATCAGCTCCACTTACCATATAGAAGCACTTTGTAGTGCTACAATTACTGACTGTAGTCCATCTGTTTCTGTACATACCTTTTTAGCCTGCTTTCACCCTGTTCTTTAATGGTCAGGACTCTCACAGGACCCCCACAGAGCAGGTATGAGTGGGTCAGACACAGCAGCACTGATGGAGTTTTTAAACACTGTGTCCACTCACTGTCCTCTATCAGACACTCCTACCTAGTTGGTCCACCTTGTAGATGTAATGTCAGAGATGATCGCTCATCTGTTGCTGCTGTTTGAGTTGGTCGTCTTCTAGACCTTCATCAGTGGTCACAGGACGCTGCCCACAGGGTGCTGTTGGCTGGATATTTTTGGTTGGTGGACTATTCTCAATCTAACAGTGACAGTAAGATGTTCAGCGCTGCTGTGTCTTATCCACTCATACCAGTACAACACACACTAACACACAACCACCATGTCAGTGTCACTGCAGTGCAGAGAATGATCCACCACCTAAATAATACCTGCTCTGTAGTGGTCCTGGGAGAGTCCTGACTATTAAAGAACAGCATGAAAGGGGGCTAACAAAGAATGCAGAGACACAGATGGACTACAGTTAGTAATTGTAGAACTACAAAGTGCTCCTATATGGTAAGTGGAGCAGATAAAATGGACAGTGAGCGTAGAAACGAGGTGGTTTTAATGTTATGGCTTATTCTCAAGTGCTTACACTGTTTTCAGTGGCAATACTGAGTTACCTTCGTATGTCTGTTAAAAAGCCTTAAATCTAAATATAAAATTGGTCCACCATTGTTTATGAGACACTCTATCTAGGCTAAGGTCAGAGTTGTTAGTATAGAAAGTTATATAATGTCATTTAACTGACATGACCTCCTAAATCCTGGTTAGTGATTTGAACTTACTATAGTTTGTGACTTCCCACTGCCCAAATACAGATGTGGCCAAACATATTACTACACCTACACATTCATCAAGTTTTTCGTCCTGACAAAGAGGTGTTGTATCCATTATTCTTTAATTTATGATAAATGGATCGGAAAAAGCAATCAAGTTTTTGGAAGTTTGGCCCATTCTTCTATGGCAAATTGTTCAAGTACAATCTTCCACAAGCAAGTTTAAGCTCTTTCCACACATATCAATAAGAATTTAGATCAAGACTCATTACAGGACACTAGTTTTGGGTCATTAACCTGTTGATGTGTATGTATGTAGGAGCTCTGCCATCTGTCTGGGCTGGGCGGCTACATGAACAACAATTGGCTGTTGTTCATACAGGGTGGGAAGATGGACAGGACAGGACAGGACCTCATAACTGATGCAAAGACGATCTTTGCTGGCTGGTGGATGCCGCCTGCAGAGTCGAGGGATAATGCATCGACCAGGGTGCGACTCTCTGTACACAAAGCTGATCCGCATATGAACTCGTGTCGGAGGGCACGTGCGTCAGTCTCGCTCTCCTCAATCAAGAGTGGGGATAAACATCAGTAGATAGGACGCGTAATGCAATAGGGTAATTGGATACGACTAGATTGGGAGGGAAACTGGGAAAAATGCAAAAAACAATGTATGTATGTATATCTATAGATATATAAAGATAAAAGTATAAATATATAAATAAATACATACATACACACTGTGAGTCAAAAAGGGACCTTAGCCCCTAACTTTGTTAAATGTTAGTCAACTTTCAAAAATATTTGGACAAACATTGTAACTTTCTGTAATATTACTGGATTGCTGGTTAAAACAGTAAACACAGTTCAAATTTATTCCTTCAAACAATGTGATTTAAAAGCTATTATACAAGTTATGACGACTATAAAGACGAAAATAACGCCGTATAAACATTGTGGTTAGATTGTAAGCTAAAGGAGGTAATATAAAACACTCATCGTTGCTTAATAAACAACAACTTCATTAATCCGCGCGATCATTTACCTTTAAAAGCAGTCAAAACGTGAAGGTCCTTGTGTGGTTGGTCAAGTTTCAAATGCTTCCTCACTGCCTATAGAAATACACTACATAGGGGCTGAATTACCAAGGAATGAAAACTGTAGTAGTGCACTTGGGAGTGCACATTCAGCCATTCGGAATTCGAATCGTTTTGGTGCGGCTTCTTCACGTTTGAGCGTTGGTCATGGCTTCATAATGATGGGTACTATAGTGCCATCTGCTGTTTATAATTATTTGAATATTACTGTAGCCAACAACAACAACAGCAATAATAATAATAATAATAATAATAATATATTTATGTTAATAGAATTGCATATATACACAACATATGATACCATACAAAATTAATCCTATAGATATATTTAATACACGTACATAGACACATTTTAGTATGGGTTTTTAATATATGTTATAAGCTTACATCTACATATATCCAGAGGATGTAGGTATGTTATAATTATATATCACTTTACAGGTAACATACAGTATGTGGAAAAAAACATAATTGATATAGGGGCATATATGTCATATATTACATTTCCGTGTGGGTTATGCACTTTAGTTTGAAGCCTCAGAGATACCAGCTAGAATACATGAATATAGAATTTCATATGTTTTTAGTTTATGTCTGGTGTTGAGGCTACGGCTAAATGTCTTACACACACACACACATACACACACACAAAACCCTTTACAAAATCTCAATCTCCCACCTCACCCTCTCTCTTTTGTTTTACCTACACAACGCTGAGGTCTCTGGGATTCCAAAGAACAAAGCAGTAAAGTCAATGTCAGCAGAACACAGGGGTTAAAGGCAAGGGTTATTATACAAGTAGTGCACACTTCTCCATTGGACTGATTGTATATACTGCTTATCCTACTTCCTAACTACTTGTATAGGTATATACTGTATTTTTTACATTTTATTTCCTAAGTAGAGCACACTGAATCTCGTTGTACTTGTACAATGACAATAAAGGTATTCGTATTCGTAAAGACAGGACCGTAATCACAGAATCTATTGTGGGGGGACAGATATGCTCAAATTGCCCCCCTCCCCAGTATACTGATGTATTTAGGGTCTCTCTGCTGGCTGATTGATGGTGCCTGCACAGAGATGAGAAAAAAGTGTCTGTCCGTACACAACGCTGAGCTGCACTGCACTCGTCAAAGTGCAGGTGATAAGATGCATACGGCATGCTGCCCACGTGTCGGAGGGGGGGTGTGGGTTAGCTTCGTTCTCCTCAATCGGAGCGGGGATCAGCATTGGTGGAGAGGAAGCATGACGCAATCGGGCAATTGGACGCACTAAAAATGGAGAAAAAGAGGGAGAAAATGACGAAGGGACTTGCGGCCGTGGTATCCAAACTTACTTTAACCGTGTAGCGCAGTTTTGGGAATGGTGTTGTTACAGTATATATATATATAATTACAAAAATACAAAATATATACAAATAATCAATAAATTAACAAATTATTTCAATAAGACACAATACAGCACAAATGTACTGTGTCGATGTGCATAGGCTAACATGCTATCTAGATTATTGAGCCTATTCACATGCAGCCATACATTTTTATAGCACTTTCACACACATAAAAATAAAGTGTTTTTTTTTAATCGTGTGTATGTAAAATAAATGTAAACAGTCACAGATAGACCCCTAGTGGTGCTCAAGCACCTGCCCTTTTGCCCTGGATGAGAAAAGTGCCCTTTCTGCTGGAGCCCAATTTATTTCTACATTTATCAATATTTAAAAATAAATATTACCCTCTCTGTCATCAATTCCCCCAAAAGTGTTCCACTAGTTTTGTTTTATTTAAAATCTTACTTAGTTTGATGTGAAAGTGTGAAAAAAACAAAACATGAGCACAAACATTTTGCAGGAAAATGTCAAGTAGCTCAAATAGATACAAACATACAATATTTTATAATTACAGCATCCTGGCCAAAACGCTGTGTAGGAAAAGTCACCTTTAGTCAAGGAGTTATTTTCATGCAAGCATTTATACTTCAACAGTTGAGGTTTACAAATGAGGAATAATTTTGCTAGGTAATTAACATTACAAACTAATATATGTAGAAGGCTAAATATAATGCTCTATGATATAGAACAGCATACAAAATGATGAATAAATAGGAAAATGTTATTTAACTGTCTGTTTGATTTTATTGCATAATAATAGGCCCATTGTTAACATTAAATACCCAAAGTGGGTTTCTGATTTGAAATCAAAGGTAGGTCTTAAGTTGAGCTATTTTTTGATGATAATTTAATATATTGTTTGGTTATTAAAAAGCGCACAATAGGGCCTTGTTTTGCCTGTTTTTTATTCATTCATTCAATTTGATAATTTAAGTTATTTGATTAGATGTGTATTGATTGTGTTAACAAAAATAAACATATAAGTTAAATATCCTACTGTGTTTTTTTAATTTATTTTATTAATAATTTTGGCGATGGGTGCCCTTTTTTTTGGCTTGAGCACCTGCCCCCAAAAATGTCTGTGCACGTGCCTGTATGTAAATATATAAATATATATTGATGGCATGGAACTATTTTCTAACGGAGGGCGAATAACTGGCGGAGTAATACACGAGCACGGCGGCTTTATTATGATGTAGGCCAGCTCCGCACTTACGTCAAGTCGATCCTGCACACTGAGAGACAGTGCAGAGCTAACAGACATAACAGACAGACTGTAATTTATATGTTTTTATATTTATTTTTAATACAAGAACAATAAAACGCGCTTGTTTACGGATAAGAAAGAAGTCGACTGACTTGTCATGCGGGATTTGAAGACGCAAACGGATTGTACAGGACCAGAGCTGGATAAACAAACCGCTTTGTTTATAGGTGTTGCGGAATACAAACAACGAACACATCATGTGTGTTAATGTGACGGATTTGAAATAGGATTAATATAACGAGTGCACGTTATGACATCATAATTCTGCTCATAGATCGTTTATAATAGGCAGTTTTCTTCTAAGAAGAATTGAAATATTGACTTGGATGAAATTCGAATGAAATGACTGTGTCATATGGTATTTTTTAGGATTTTTAAAGTGCTCACAGGTTGGGGACTCTAGCATGGGCATTACGTCAAACCAACCAGTCAGTACTGGAACGTCAAACTGGTTTTGTATTGATATTGTATATCTGTCATCATGTAGAGAGAGAGCTTGGTTGTCACTTTGACTATTGGTTGCAATAGGAAGCTTGGCTAGCTCAGTGCTAAGTGCTAACTAGGTCAGAAAATGACAGCTAGGGCACTTATATCTACATCCTGAACTTCACTTAGCTTGGCTTGGCTTTGCTTAAATCCTACAAAGAGACATAGGATTGTTGTAAATAATACTAATATATTATAATATATTTATACTTATTGTTAATCATTATTATTAGATCAATTATCATTTATTATCATTAAGGTATGGCAGCCTTTACTGAGCTAGGGCTTGTAAACTCCACAACTTCCCCCATCCATTGATCATCAGCATCATCATTGGGCATCCACTTGCTTCAACCAGAGATGGAGACCGTTGGGGACTTCGAGTACACCCGAAAAGACCTCATAGGACACGGAGCCTTCGCTGTCGTCTTCAAAGGGAGACATAAAAAGGTAAACTATTTTACTAGGTGACTATCCTCATGACTATCTTCATCCTCATTCATCCAAAACCACCACTTTTTTTATATATATATACTATATACTATTTGTCATATATACAGGTGTACAGTACAGTTAAATTCTTTCTTTGCATATCCAAGCTTGTTTGGCAAAATTTTGAGGCTATGTTGGATACCGGGCCACAGGGGCATTAGAGGAAATGAGGAAGCAGATACCATAGCCAAAAGAGCAGCAGAAGTACCAGTCACACCAATGCACGTCCCACCAACAGACTTAAGACCCCTCGTAAAGAGTTATGTACATGAGAAATGGCAAAAGATATACTTTATTTGTCATATATACTTATACAGTTTTACAGTACAATGAAATTCTTTCTTCGCATATCCCAGCTTGTTTTGGAAGCCGGGGTCAGAGCGCAGGGTCAGCCGTCGTACGGCGCCCCCTGGAGCAGACAGGGTTAAGGGCCTTGCTCAAGGACCCAACCCTCCATCAGTGGCTGCATAGCAGAGCCTGGGATTTGAACCGCCAATCTTCCGGTTGATAGCCCAAAGCTCTACCCACTAGGCTACCACTGTCCCTAATAAAACATCCCCAATTTTGCCCAATCATCTGATGATTAGCATTGATGAACAGGCTCAAACAGACAAATGTCCTCACAGACACTTTCAGGGGTGGGAGACGAGCACGGGCATACAAGCGGCGTACACTCATGATGGTTTAAAATCTGGGTCAGTGCTTTTTGTATGTAGGACATTGTTATAAAGTACGTAATATGTAATGTATGGATATCTTATACATGTTAACAACCACTGCAAATGAATGGCATCATGTGATTGAGTGACGCAGGATGGACGTAGCCAGCCAGGCAGACTCTCATTCATAAAATCAGCAGAGGTGAGCATGTAGGCTGGCAGATATCTAACACCAACACCATCGCTAAGGATGCCTAAATTGAGTTTGACATTAAATAGATTAAATAGATAGAAGTCGGTACTAGTACTGATCTAAACTCAATGAGACTGACTTATCCTTGTGGAAGTGTGTTGTTTACACCATCAAAAGTGTGTTTAAACATAACTTGTGTCCTCCGTTACATGGTGTAATGTAACACGCCTTCAGTAAATCCAATGTTTAGTTCATAATCAGCTTGATACTCATTCTTAACCCCAGCTTACTTAAATACTGATAAATGAAGAAACACTATATTGATACACTATATTGCCAAAAGTATTTGCTCGTTTGCCTTCACACACATATGAACTTGAGTGATTCCCATTCTTAATCCATAGGGTTTAATATGATGTCGGCCCACCTTTTGCAGCTATAACAGCTTCAACTCTTCTGGGAAGGCTTTCCACAAGGTTTAGGAGTGTGTTTATGGGAATTTTTGACCATTCTTCCAGAAGCGCATTTGTGCGGTCAGGCACTGATGTTGGACGAGATGGCCTGGCTCGCAGTCTCCACTCTAATTCATCCCAGAGGTGTTCTATCGGGTTGAGGTCAGGACTTTATGGAGTTTGCTTTGTGCACTGGTGCGCAGTCATGTTGGAACAGGAAGGGGCCATCCCCAAACTGTTCTTACAAAGTTGGGAGCATGAAATTGTCCAAAATCTCTTGGTGTGCCGAAGCATTAAGGGTTCCTTTCACTGGAACTAAGGGGCCGAGCCCAACTCCTGAAAAACAACCCCACACCATAATCCCCCCTCCACCAAACTTTACAACATTTAAAATAAAATGCAGTGTTCTTTACATTTATTTTGACTTATGTTTTGTCTTCAGGCCTGCAACACAAAACCAAAAGTTGGGACAGGGGCAATTTATGGCTAGTAATGAGGTGAAAAAACTAAATAATGATGTGATTCCAAACATGTGATGTCAACAGGTGATTGTAATCATGGTTTGGTACAAAAGCAGCATCCAGGAGAGTCTTTGATGAGCAAAGATGATCAGAGGATCTCCAGTTTGTCAACAAATGCATGAGAAAATTATTGAAATGTTTAAAAACATTGTTTATGAGGTACCGAGGTATATTAAGAAATGAAATGAAGTTGAGCAGACAAAACATGAAATATCTCGGGTTCAAACTGTCTGCAATGAAATAAAAGTCAAAGTAAATGTAAGAAACACTGTTCTTATTTTATTTGCATTTTCCATACTGTTCTGATTTGGGGTTGTGTATATAATATTCAGTTGTTATGCACAGTGCACAGTGCGGTTATGTACTTCATCAGAAGTTTAAGAAATGTCTTTATCTCAATCTATTTCAGAAGACAGACTGGGAAGTTGCCATCAAGAGCATCAACAAGAAGAATCTCTCCAAGTCTCAGATTCTGCTTGGAAAGGAAATAAAAATTTTGAAGGTGAGATTGTTTTGTGGCTGTTTGAGGGTACTGGGTCCAAAATTCATGGGAATTCATGGTGTAAAATTAAAAGTCTGGAAAAATTGTGAAGTAGGTAAAAGTTTGAACCCTTGAGGAAATATCTTGATGCATGCTCAATACCCAAGATAGAGATACGTTTCGTCACTCATCCGTTCTTCAGTCTGAGCGGGCGGTGAAGAAACGGCAAACGGATGGCCCAACATAGAAGATCAACCTCCTCTGGCCAGGACTTCGCAGTTTACACTCAGCGGCCACTTATTTAATGATGAAGATGTGCAGATCCTTGACAAGGAAGAACGCAGTCATCTATGTGAAGAGGGCACGACCATCCCTGAACCGGGGGGAGGGGGGGTGTGGCTGAGAGTACGTCTCTCACCATCTTACAACGCTGTGATTGCAGCTATACCCCGATCAAATGTGAAAGGCACATATGGCCATTGGAATTAATAGTCATTGAGATTTGCATATAGACCTGATCACTGATGGCTTTGGGGAAATAGCGGGCTGGGAAGGATTGTTTACACCTTGTTTTTTTTTACCTTTTCTGTAGGAACTGCAGCATGAGAACATTGTGGCACTCTATGATGTCCAGGTAGGCCAAATTTTTATGTTATTTTGCTGTTTGATTGACAATCTGAGATGATGCTTAAATGGCTTCTAGCAGTAGTACTGGTGTAAAACTATTAACTTGCAGTTCGCTTTTACATGAACCCACCTCTTACCAGAGATGTTCACAAGTCACAAAATACGAGTCCGAGTCAAGTCACGAGTCTTTAGGCTAGGGTCCGAGTCAAGTCACGAGTCTTTAGGCTAGAGTCCGAGTCAAGTCACGAGTCAATATAATCTACACAAAACATATATTGGAAATGTAGCATAGAAATAAACAAATAATATGTAAGTCCAGATAAAAACCAACAACAGATTAGCAACTGTATTTTGCCGTGTTACTTAGTACCTTTACTTTCCTAGTCATTGTGCAAATGAATGTAATTTCTGTAACAAGAAGGTACCAGTTAAAAGCTTAAACTGATACGTTTTGTTTTCACTGCAGAACAAAAGCGCCCGATAAATCACGGCACAGCGGCCAAAATCCAAAACACAGCAAAAAAAAATCCTAACCACTGCTTACCTTAGCTTATGTTCTTCCAGATGCTATTACATTTATAACCGTGTGTCCCATTAGAAATAGAATCCGTTATTTTGTAAATGTGCTTATAATTAAAAACCTCCAAACTTTTCCCGGTTGTGAAGTAAAACACGAACTCGTTAGAAAGCCAATCAAGCGTTTCATTCACACATAATCTGTGTGACGCAAACTGAATAAATGCAAATAACAGCATTTCTTACTAAAAATTAAAATCAGAAGGTCTAATTGGTTCAGAAAGCGGTATATATATACAGTGTATCACAAAAGTGAGTACACCCCTCACATTTCTGCAAATATTTCATTATATCTTTTCATGGGACAACACTATAGACATGAAACTTGGATATAACTTAGAGTAGTCAGTGTACAGCTTGTATAGCAGTGTAGATTTACTGTCTTCTGAAAATAACTCAACACACGGCCATTAATGTCTAAATAGCTGGCAACATAAGTGAGTACACCCCACAGTGAACATGTCCAAATTGTGCCCAAATGTGTCGTTGTCCCTCCCTGGTGTCATGTGTCAAGGTCCCAGGTGTAAATGGGGAGCAGGGCTGTTAAATTTGGTGTTTTGGGTACAATTCTCTCATACTGGCCACTGGATATTCAACATGGCACCTCATGGCAAAGAACTCTCTGAGGATGTGAGAAATAGAATTGTTGCTCTCCACAAAGATGGCCTGGGCTTTAAGAAGATTGCTAACACCCTGAAACTGAGCTACAGCATGGTGGCCAAGGTCATACAGCGGTTTTCCAGGACAGGTTCCACTCGGAACAGGCTTCGCCAGGGTCGACCAAAGAAGTTGAGTCCACGTGTTCGGCGTCATATCCAGAGGTTGGCTTTAAAAAATAGACACATGAGTGCTGCCAGCATTGCTGCAGAGGTTGAAGACGTGGGAGGTCAGCCTGTCAGTGCTCAGACCATACGCCGCACACTGCATCAACTCGGTCTGCATGGTCGTCATCCCAGAAGGAAGCTGACGCACAAGAAAGCCAGCAAACAGTTTGCTGAAGACAAGCAGTCCAAGAACATGGATTACTGGAATGCCCTGTGGTCTGACGAGACCAAGATAAACTTGTTTGGCTCAGATGGTGTCCAGCATGTGTGGCGGCGCCCTGGTGAGAAGTACCAAGACAACTGTATCTTGCCTACAGTCAAGCATGGTGGTGGTAGCATCATGGTCTTGGGCTGCATGAGTGTTGCTGGCACTGGGGAGCTGCAGTTCATTGAGGGAAACATGAATTCCAACATGTACTGTGACATTCTGAAACAGAGCATGATCCCCTCCCTTCAAAAACTGGGCCTCATGGCAGTTTTCCAACAGGATAACGACCCCAAACACAACCTCCAAGATGACAACTGCCTTGCTGAGGAAGCTGAAGGTAAAGGTGATGGACTAAACCCAATTGAGCACCTGTGGCGCATCCTCAAGTGGAAGGTGGAGGAGTTCAAGGTGTCTAACATCCACCAGCTCCGTGATGTCATCATGGAGGAGTGGAAGAGGATTCCAGTAGCAACCTGTGCAGCTCTGGTGAATTCCATGCCCAGGAGGGTTAAGGCAGTGCTGGATAATAATGGTGGTCACACAAAATATTGACACTGGGCACAATTTGGACATGTTCACTGTGGGGTGTACTCACTTATGTTGCCAGCCATTTAGACATTAATGGCTGTGTGTTGAGTTATTTTCAGAAGACAGTAAATCTACACTGCTATACAAGTTGTACACTGACTACTCTAAGTTATATCCAAGTTTCATGTCTATAGTGTTGTCCCATGAAAAGATATAATGAAATATTTGCAGAAATGTGAGGGGTGTACTCACTTTTGTGATACACTGTATATGTCACACGTAACTAATGTTATCACATGCTGACACTAGGGACTCTTGTTCATGAGTCATTTTTTGCGAGTCATGAGTCGAGTCCGAGTCATTTGAAACGAGTCCAAGTCGAGTCTGAAGTGGCTGTGTGTGCGACTTATGTGAAATTCAGACTCGAGTCACAGATTCGAGTCATCATCTTCGGTCTAGCCTAATGTTAGATCAGACTCAGGAAATGCTTTTCTTGTAATTGTATTTGATAGAGAATCACTATCTTAGTACCCTGACTGTCCTTTAGCTAGCTTTTTGACACCTGATGGTAATCCAGTCTAAAAAATATTGGCCTTTTTATAATATGGGTGTTTTCAATTGCATGCTCTACACTTCAGCTGATTAATTCTTCATCACTTAGTCTTGTGCATTGTCGTCTAGTGCTTAACAAATAAGAAGTAATGCTGAGAGGCAATAAAGCCTTTATTAAGTAGCTGTGGGATTCTAATTGAGAACATCTGGATTGAGTAGCCACTCCAGTGGGACGTCATTTAAGAGAAAGTGAACCAGATTTACATGCATTTCATGAAGTGAAGTGTGTATAAATAGTGTGTATACTGCTCTTCCCACTTTTTCTTACATAAAACTCCCACCTCAGAGAAGCGATGCTTACAGAGCCTGTTAAGCTTGGGGTTTCATCCTTTAACTCACTTATCTTTAGTAAATCTATCCTCGTATCTAGCCATTACACATCCTCTCTTCATGCCACTTGCTATTGTAATGCAGCTCTGTTCAGTATAAGACTTCTAACCTTTCTGCACTGCATTATTGCCCTGCAGAATCAGATCTGATATCTCATCCTTCAAAATCCCATTTAGAAAGTGCTGCAGAGCTTATTTTATGTGGGAGGAAATGATGTGGCTGTGCCGTTGCTGTGATTTGCTATTGACATGCCAGTTGCTTTAGTGCGTTTTCTCTACTGTAGAAAGAAAAAGCTAAAGACCGTCTAGGGGGAACATGTACTGTGATGTTTGGCCAAGGAGACATGAATACACACACTTGTGCAGTGAATAGATCTTTATTAATGAATATTAATAAACTACAGCAGTGTGTAGTATCGGTATTGCATATCGGTAACGTTCAAACCCCCTCACAGGCTCACCCTAAAAAGTACACTATATGGACAAAAGAATAGATAAAAAATGGCTTTATTTGTCTTATATGCATATACAGTGTATCACAAAAGTGAGTACACCCCTCACATTTCTGCAGATATTTAAGTATATCTTTTCATGGGACAACACTGACAAAATGACACTTTGACACAATGAAAAGTAGTCTGTGTGCAGCTTATATAACAGTGTAAATTTATTCCTCCCTCAAAATAACTCAATATACAGCCATTAATGTCTAAACCACCGGCAACAAAAGTGAGTACACCCCTTAGTGAAAGTTCCTGAAGTGTCAATATTTTGTGTGGCCACCATTATTTCCCAGAACTGCCTTAACTCTCCTGGGCATGGAGTGTACCAGAGCTTCACAGGTTGCCACTGGAATGCTTTTCCACTCCTCCATAACGACATCACGGAGCTGGCGGATATTCAAGACTTTGCGCTCCTCCACCTTCCGCTTGAGGATGCCCCAAAGATGTTCTATTGTGTTTAGGTCTGGAGACATGCTTGGCCAGTCCATCACCTTTACCCTCAGCCTCTTCAATAAAGCAGTGGTCGTCTTAGAGGTGTGTTTGGGGTCATTATCATGCTGGAACACTGCCCTGCGACCCAGTTTCCAGAGGGAGGGGATCATGCTCTGCTTCAGTATTTCACAGTACATATTGGAGTTCATGTGTCCCTCAATGAAATGTAACTCCCCAACACCTGCTGCACTCATGCAGCCCCAGACCATGGCATTCCCACCACCATGCTTGACTGTAGGCATGACACACTTATCTTTGTACTCCTCACCTGATTGCTGCCACACATGCTTGAGACCATCTGAACCAAACAAATTAATCTTGGTCTCATCAGACCATAGGACA
Source organism: Trichomycterus rosablanca (assembly GCF_030014385.1). NCBI lineage: Eukaryota > Metazoa > Chordata > Actinopteri > Siluriformes > Trichomycteridae > Trichomycterus > Trichomycterus rosablanca. The sequence goes on from NC_086007.1 coordinate 20,552,554, forward strand.
TGGTTCCAGTAATCCATGTCCTTTGTTGACATGTCTTCAGCAAACTGTTTGCGGGCTTTCTTGTGTAGAGACTTCAGAAGAGGCTTCCTTCTGGGGTGACAGCCATGCAGACCGATTTGATGTAGTGTGCGGCGTATGGTCTGAGCACTGACAGGCTGACCCCCCACCTTTTCAATCTCTGCAGCAATGCTGACAGCACTCCTGCGCCTATCTTTCAAAGACAGCAGTTGGCTGTGACGCTGAGCACGTGCACTCAGCTTCTTTGGACGACCAACGCGAGGTCTGTTCTGAGTGGACCCTGCTCTTTTAAAACGCTGGATGATCTTGGCCACTGTGCTGCAGCTCAGTTTCAGGGTGTTGGCAATCTTCTTGTAGCCTTGGCCATCTTCATGTAGCGCAACAATTCGTCTTTTAAGATCCTCAGAGAGTTCTTTGCCATGAGGTGCCATGTTGGAACTTTCAGTGACCAGTATGAGAGAGTGTGAGAGCTGTACTACTAAATTGAACACACCTGCTCCCTATGCACACCTGAGACCTAGTAACACTAACAAATCACATGACATTTTGGAGGGAAAATTACAAGCAGTGCTCAATTTGGACATTTAGGGGTGTAGTCTCTTAGGGGTGTACTCACTTTTGTTGCAGGTGGTTTAGACATTAATGGCTGTATATTGAGTTATTTTGAGGGAAGAATAAATTTACACTGTTATATAAGCTGCACACAGACTACTTTTCATTGTGTCAAAGTGTCATTTTGTCAGTGTTGTCCCATGAAAAGATATACTTAAATATCTGCAGAAATGTGAGGGGTGTACTCACTTTTGTGATACACTGTACATGTACGTGTAGAGCAGCCTTTCTCAAGCGGGGTGCCGCTGCACCCTGGGGTGCCGTCTGGCTTCGTCAGGGGTGCCGTCAAAAATATTCTGACGTTACTGATACTATGAAATAAATTCATAAAAAAGTCAACTTATCATGAAAATGTAGACCATTAGCCGCCTCAAACATCCAAATTTGTCTCACACGCCCCTTTTCCCATGCTACAACGTCAACGCGGGTTGCGTGCGTTGCCTATAGTGAGGGGTCGTTCGCGAACGATCAGATTCTATTGAACGGCTCTTTAAAATGAACAAAAGGAACCGAGTCGCGCCTCTGGGAGCCGCTATATATATATATATATATATTAGGGCTGTCAAACGATTAAAGATTTTAATCGCGATTAATCTCAGAATTTCATATAGTTAATCGCGATTAATCGCATAAAAAAATCTGTGTAAATGTTATAGAAAACAAGGATTTTTAAGTGAAATGTTACAGTTAAAATGGTGAACACATTTTATGCTAAATGTCCTTATGTTAAAAACTGCTGGAACAAGAGAAAACTGTAAGGGAGTTTATTCACTCACATACTAGGCAGTAAATGTCAGATTGTAGGTTAGAATTTCTCCATCAGCAAACATTGTAGATCAGCGGTGCTTTAGGTGGGATAAGGCGTAGTTATTGTAACAGGCTTTTCTGTGGTTGTATTGTGACAATGGTTTGATGGCCGTTTCTACACGAAGTGAGTGTGTTTTGACCCTTTGGGGCTTCCATAGTGCATGGACTAACGTGCTTGACTCAGCTTTCCGGTATTTGGTACCGTAACAGAATAAGTTAATAAAAGTGTTCTGCTCCCGACAACTTGTGAATATAGCGTGTATTTATTTCTTTATTATGCAAGGGCATCACTACGTTATAATTACATTATGTTAACAAACCGCAAATGAAAAGCGGTGGCAAGTCCGACATTAAAACGTTTGTTCTACCAGTCAAGTCTTAACATTAACTAGAATTTGCGTTAACGACACTATTTTTTTTAATCGCGTTAAATTGAGATTGCGTTAATGCGTTATTATCGCGTTAACTTCGACAGCCCTAATATATATATACTGTAATGCAATGCGACTACAGTACGTCTCTTCCCTGTAGTGTTTTTGTGTGTTAGCAGTCCGAGTAATGCAGAGTGTAAGTTTTTTTAATGCATTTTAGACTGGGGTGACTTGAGATTTTGAATACTTTTAAAGGGTGCCGTGACTGAAAAAAGGTTGAGAATTACTGGTGTAGAGTACAATGAAATGATTTTTCAGCATATCTCCGCTTGTTTGGAAGATAGGGTCAGAGCACAGTGTTGGGATACGCCTTATCATTTCTGAATTCATGTGTTACATCCAACAGGTGTAATAAATCAGTTACAGTGGTACCTTGTAAACTCGAAATCTTTGAAACTGGACGCCCTTAGTTGAGAAATGTGTATCCTTAAACTCGACGTGTGTGAGGCCGCCGCTTTGTTCAGCGCTCGGCTTGAGCGTTGCGGTAAGACGACATCAAAGATCGAATGCGAGACGAATCTGCATTTGTGTGGAATAACCCTCAATTCCACTCTGAAAGCTTCACATGTATCTGTGTTTAGCTGGATTTTTCTCCTGTTTCACTTTTAAACTTGTGTTATAGCTCGAGGTTCTGAGAAATTGTGAGAATCAGCTTTTCAGAGAGAGTCTAAAATGACTAAATGTATTAAAAGAACAACACAGGAGCACTAAACCTCTCTTAATTATTACTGCTCAAGTTCTCCTGAGTAATGAAATTCCTCGCTTGTTGTTTTAGTACAACATTAAGCTTTGTGCACAGCACACACTCCATAGGAAAAGATGGCACAGACAGCGCAGAAGCTATTTTGCCGCTTCTCATGTGAAATTGCTAAGGAATACGGTATTCCAAGATCAAGCATCTCCATGATTAAGAAGCATAAGGAAACAATAAAGAGGTAAAGAGCAGGTTTTATTGTATTTTCATTGATGTTGAACTGTTTTTAGTGTTTTTATATTATATTATATTATTTTCAGTGTATAAGTGTCAAAAACAACCCCATTTTTTTGGGTGGCACGGTGGCTCGGTGGGTAGCACCGTCACCTCACAGCAAGAAGGGTCCTGGGTTTGATGATCCCCAGGTGAGGCGGTCCGGGTCCTTTCTGTGTGGAGTTTGCATGTTCTCCCCGTGTCTGCGTGGGTTTTCTTCCGGGAGCTCCGGTTTCCTCCCACAGTCCAAAGACATGCAAGTGTTTATTGTCATTGCATTAAACAAACAAACTCCATTTATTTTACATTAGCCTAAAATGTATGCAGTTCCACGGGACCATGGAACACATTAACAGGTTTCCCATACATCCTTATGGGAAAAATACTTCATAACTCAACGCCTTTTAAACCCAACGCCTCCCAGAACCAGTTGACGTTGATTTTGAAGGTACCACTGTATATGGAGAGGGCAAACAATAGTACAGCAGCACATTAGAAAAGTATTAGTACGCCAAAGAGTAAAATGTAGAAGTGCTGGCACACTGTGAGGACTGGTTGTAAGTGCTGAATTAACATCCCAGTAATAGCACCTTTCTACATGGATTCTTTTATTCTGAATAGAGCTGTCAGCTCAACTGTTCTAATAACAGGTCTATACCAAGAGCTGTATCGCTCCTGTTCAGGCATTATGTATGCTATGTGGAAGTGGTTTAAATTCCTCTAATAACAGGGATGTGGCTGCCTATATTAAGCCTGCATAATCCTCCAGTAGCTATAACATTAAAACCACCTCCTTGTTTTTACACTCACTGTCCATTTTATCAGCTCCACTTACCATATAGGAGCACTTTGTAGTTCTACGATTACTGACTGTAGTCCATCTGATCAGGACCTCCACAGGACCACTACAGAGCAGGTATTATATAGATGGTAGATCATTCTCAGCACTGCACTGACACTGACACTGACTGTCCACTCCTACCTAGTCGGTCCACCTTGTAGATGTAAAGTCAGAGACGATCGCTCATCTATTGCTGCTGTTTGAGTTGGTCATCTTCTAGACCTTCATTAGGTTGGTGGACTATTCTCAGTCCAGCAGTGACAGTGAGCTGCTGTGTCTTATCCACTCATACCAGCACAACACACACTAACACACCACCACCATGTCAGTGCAGTGCTGAGAATGATCCACTACCTAAATAATACCTGCTCTGTGGTGGTCCTGTGGGGGTCCTGACCATTGAAGAACAGCATGAAAGGGGGCTAACAAAGCATGCAGAGAAACACATGGACTACAGTCAGTAATTGTAGAACTACAAAGTGCTTCTATATGGTCAGTGAGTGCAGAAACAAGGAGGTGGTCTTGGTGTTATGACTGATCAGTGTATTTGATGTCTATTACGTATAGAGAATGTGAACACGCAAGTGTTTGTTTACAATGAATTTGAGAGCGATACATATACCAACAGAACAGTCCATTGTTTCAAACCACCGTGCAGGTCCTAATCTTTATGCTGTAGAACTCTGTGTTCCTTGTGTCTGTGTTCTTCTCGGTATTGCTCTCCAGTTCTTGGAAAGCACGGGGGGAAGGGTTTGAAGAAGAATCACGCTGTGAATCAGGGGGTTTGTGCTTTTCAGGAATTTGCTTTCCAGCCTTGCAGAACAGGTTGTGGTTCAAGAGTAGATGTTTTCACTAGATAACACGGTCTGAAGTCATGCCCAGGCTGTCCCGTCTGTATGTAATTTTCTAACTTGAGCCTGAGCTGACGAGGCCGAGTTTATTTTCGACATCATACGCTTCCTTTCCTTAGTAAACAGTTGAAAATGTGTGTGTGTTAACTAGCTCCATGTAGGCAGAAATGACTGGGTTTGAGAATGGCTTCTGTGTGTTTAAGCATATATGTACGACATCCTGTGTGTGTGTGTGTGTTTACTTGAGAGTGTTCCTCACAAGCTAGTTCAAGCACTGTTTGTTCCCCTTTCTTTCTTTATCTGTCAGTACTCTGTGCAACAACATGCTCAGGGTCTGGATGAATAGACTTTTTAAAACCTCATCCCGTCACTAGCATATTAATGAAACGCAAAGTCGTTCAGTCATTCATTAAAACCACATTTTATTAGCTCAACTTACCATATAGGAGCTCTTTGTAGTTCTACAATTACTGACTGTAGTCTATCTATTTCTCTACATACCTTTTATTCATTGGCCTACTTTCACCCTGGTCTTCAATGGTCAGGACCACCACAGAGCAGGTATTATTTAGGTGGTGGATCATTCTCAGCACTGCAGGGAAATGAGTGGTATGGTGGTATGAGTGGATCAGACACAGCAGCGCTGCTGGAGTCCACTCTATTAGACACTCCTACCTAGTTGGTCCACCTTGTAGACGTAAAGGCAGAGACGATCGCTCATCTATTGCCGCTGTTTGAGTCGATCATCTTCTAGACCTTCATCAGTGGTCACAGGACGCTGCCCACGGGTGCTGTTGGCTGCATATATTTTTGATTGGCGGACTATTTTCAGTCCAGCAGTGACAGTGAGGCGTTTAAAAACTCCATCAGGGCCGCTCAGGTGGCGCAGCGGTAAAAACACACGCTGGAACCAGAGCTGGGATCCCGAATACATCGTATCGAATCTCAGTTTTGCCTGCCGGCCACATAAACAACGATCGGCCTGTTGTTCAGATATGGGCGGGACTAAGCCGGATGGGGTCTCTCTCCCATGACTGGTGCAATTACGACCTCTGCTGGCTGATTGATGGCGCCTGCACAGAGAGGAGAAAAGAGTGCTCTCAGGGAGTGTCTCTCGGTACACAACGCTGGGCTGCACTGCACTCGTCTAAGTGTAGGTGATAAGATGCATACGGCTGCTGCCCACGTGTCGGAGGGGGCGTGGGTTAGCTTCGTTCTCCTCAATCAGAGCAGGGATCGGCATTGGTGGAGAGGATGCATTACGCAATCGGGCAATTGGACGCGCTAAAAAGTCGGGAGAAAAACTCCAGCAGCGCTGCTGTGTCTGATCCACTCATACCAGCACAACACACACTAAATAATACCTGCTGTGTAGTGGTCCTGTGGGGGTCCTGACCATTGAAGAACAGCATGAAGAGGGCTAACAAAGCATGCAGAGAAACAGACTACAGTCAGTAATTGTAGAACCACAAAAGTGGAGCTGATAAAATGGACTGTAAGTGTAGAAACATGTTATGGCTGATCGGTGTAAATAACATGGACATAAACTTTACTGTAATCATGTTTTTGTTATTGGATTGTTTACATTATAAGATCTACTACCACTATGGGTTCTTGCCCCAAGATGTTATTAGGCAAGCAACCAAACGCGGTCAGGGTCACTTGGCAAAAGCCAAAAAAATAAATACAAACATGGCAGGATGATCTGATCTTGGCAGCGCTGTTTGTCTGTGGACAGCATGTGATTCTGAACTTAGTGCTGCTTGTTTTGATTTTTTTTCTCCCCACCCACACTTGGTCAACAGCTCCTCTCAGGCGTATCACACCAGCGTGCGCGTGTGATCACTTTGTACCCACTTGGCAAACATTCTGAAACGTCTAGAACGTAATATTATGGAGATAAGCAGTTGCACAACCGGCAACCAGTCCATTCCCCAGTCTAGGAGAGGGTGCAGACTGAATTGCTTACACAAACTCAAGCTGAATTGATGCCTGGTCCAAGGACTCGGCTGTTTGAAGAGAATACTAGCATTTTTCTAGTAGAAAGTCAAATGAATAGCAATTCCAAGGGCATTGCTGGGCTAAATTAGTATTCTTAGTTCAGCTGCCAGCATAGTAATGTGTTTGAGAAAAACAGATGATGCGGGTGTAACGGGTTGATTACTTTCATCAGAGTAAAATGACCCGATGTAGTCTCAAACAGACTATAAAACTTAGGAGTTGTAGCACTAATAAGGGCTAATGTACTGGACCTGATTTCAGGACTATTTAAAGAAGCTGGGAGATCATTGCGGTGCTGAGTCATTATCCAAACTCAGTCGGTTTAAGATACATCATTTCTTTTGTTTCCACCTTTAATGTGTCATTTAATTAAAAAATAAACTGAAATCATTTAATTTAGAGGGGAAAAATAAAAATGCAAAAACTCAATGGTTGCATAAGTGGGTATAATAAACATTTAAATTCATGTGAAATAGTACTCAGCCATAACATTAAAACACACGCTGTCCATTTTATCAGCTCCACTTACCATATTGAAGCACTTTGTAGTTCCACAATTACTGACTGTAGTCCATCTGTTTCTCTGCATGCTTTGTTAGCCCCCTTTCATGCTGTTCTTCAATGGTCAGGACCCCCACAGGACCACCACAGAGCAGGTATTATTTGGGTGGCGGATCATTCTCAGCACTGCAGTAACACTGACAATGATGGTGGTGTGTTAGTGTGTGTTGTGCTAAAATGAGTGGATAAGACACAGCAATTCTGATGGAGTTTTTAAGCACCTCACTGTCACTGCTGGACTGAGAATAGTCCACCAACCAAAAACATCCAGCCAACAGCGCCCCGTGGGCAGCGTCCTGTGACCACTGATGAAGGTCTAGAAGATGACCGACTCAAACAGCAGCAATAGATGAGCGATCGTCTCTGACTTTACATCTACAAGGTGGACCAACTAGGTAGGAGTGTCTAACAGAGTGGACAGTGAGTGGACACGGTATTTAAAAACTCCAGCAGCGCTGCTGTGTCTGATCCACTCATACCAGCACAACAAACACTAACACACCACCATGTCTGTGTCACTGCAGTGCTGAGAATGATCCACCACCTAAATAATACCTGCTCTGTGGGGGTCCTGTGAGGGCTTCTGACCATTTCGTGTCAGCTCGAATCAGCTGCTCACTCTTATTAACATTGTGTTTCTACTCATAGAACTGCCATTTACTGTAATTTTTACATAATTATGAGTAAACCCTGCTGCCACAAAACTGGTTGACTGGGTGTACAGGTGTTTCCTGAAAAGATGTGTTGGCACATTAGGGACAGGTCAGGACTGCAGGCAGGCCAGTCCAGTACCCGTATCCTCTTCTTCCGCAGCCATGCCTTTGTAATGTGTGCAGCATGTGGTTTTGCATCGTCTTGTTGAAAAATGCATGGACGTCCCTGGAAAATATGACGTCTTGAAGGCAGCACATGTTGCTCTAAGATCTCAATGTACTTTTCTGCATTAATGCTGCCATCACAGAAGTGTAACTGACCTTTACCAAGGGCACTGACACAGCCCCATACCATGACAGACCCTGGCTTCTGGACTTGTTCCTGGTAGCAGTCTGGATGGTCCTTTTCTTCTTTGGTCCGGAGCACACAGCGTTAATTCATCTGACCACATTACACGTTTCCACTGTGTGATGGTCCATCCTAGATGCCTCAGAGCCCAGAGAAATCGACGCTGCTTCTGGACATGGTTAACATAAGGCTTAGTTTTTGCACAGTAAAGTTTTAAGTGGTATTTGTGCATGTAACTCTGTATTGTAGTGCTTGACAAAGGTTTGCCAAAGTAATCCCTCACCCATGTGGTTATATCAGCTATTGTTGAGTGAGAAATATGCAAATCCCTTCCAATCTTTCTTTGAGGTTCATTGTTTTTAAACATTTCAATAATTTTCTCACACATTTGTTGACAAACTGGAGATCCTCTGATCATCTTTGCTCATTAAAGTCTCAGCCTTTCCTGGATGCTGCTTTTGTACAGTTTATGGTAACACTATTTTTGGTTTTACCGTAGTAAGTGTCCTGTTTTTTTTTCTTTGGTCAAAGCTACATGATGTTTTATTTAGAAATAAGATGAGATGCATAAATGTGTCTTCTGTTTTTTTTTCAGGAAACTCCTAATTTTGTGTTCCTAGTAATGGAGGTGAGTCAGTTGCATTAATCATAAGCAAATCCTCTCTCTCTCTCTCTCTCTCTCTCTCTCTCTACTTCTGTCTTTTGCTGATGTTGATGTCTGTATTGAGCATCATCACTTGACCAAACCAGCTTTGTTCTGGGATATTTTATGTTATTCAGACTAGGGCTGGGCGATATATCGATATTTTAAAAATATCGATATATTTTCATACGCGATATAAGATAAGACAATATCGCATATATCGATATAAATGTTGCGTTCCAGTTAGATCCGACAGTTCGTCTTTCTCTTCTCCCAGTTTGTCTCTGCACATGTTCACCTGCCCCGCCCCTCTCCCTCACTGAACACAACTCGCCCCTCCCCACCGCCTCACCAGTAATTCCTGCAGGCAGCGATAGCATGGAGACGGATAAAGACATGACATAAGCTATCGAAGAGGAGCTGCTTACTAAAAAGAAAAATAATGACTAATTTTGTAATTATTTGGAGATGGTTCGAATTCAAAGTGTCAGATGAGCAGCAGAATAATGTATTCTGTAGAGAATGCCGAAAACAAGTCCAGACAAAAGGTTCCAGCTCCGTGTACCTTCATTCGTTTTTCACTTCAAATCCCAAAGTTAAAAAACAAGAAAACGAGTCGTTATTCATTTCAAAAACCAACACAAGCGCATGCACACGCTGACATGCACGTGTTTACTTCACATTAAGTGTTGAGAAAGTAATAATAACGTAGCGGTGCGTCTCCTGTTGTTCTGACTCTTGTGTTTGTATATGTGATGTGCAGATATTTGCTCTATCTGTAAAAACAAACATTATGGGGATTTCTGTACTGGATGTTGTACGTGGTTGTGTTAGTTTATACTGGACGATCGCCCGACGTCCGACACGTCATTTATTTATTTATCTTCTATTATAGTATTTCTTGTTGTCGGCCAATAAACAACCAAACATTATTAAATTGCATGAACTAACTCTGCAGTAAACAAGGAGCAAACAGCAATTAAACAGCAAATAAAGCTGTTAAATAATAATAAAGTGCATGAAGAAGAACGCTGATTAAAATGCATTAAATGTTGTAATAGTTACACAGTAACATGAACCATTAGTTCTGCCTGTATTACAGAACTGAGTTCTATACAGTAAAAGAAAATATTAATGTAAATGTTAATGTTGTGGCGACATATACATAAAATAATGTATAAAGTCCAAACATGGGGGGGTGGGGGGTTAACGAGGGGTTTACTTTAACGGGGTTTTACTTTTAATGTCACACAAGCTCAGCCGGAAACCATGTCATTCCAACATCTTCCCTACACACTCGCTCCCTGCGCCCTATAGTACACTTAACATTCTTAAAGGGCCAGACAATATATTTGTAATTCACGTTAGACAACAGGAGATGCCTTAGAAAACAACTTTTTTTTTTCTTAGAATAGCTCTTTTTTTTTTTTTTAAGCAAAAATCATTCATGTGTGAAGCTTCCCCAGCATGAATATTAATAAAAGTGCCTGTAAAAAAATTGGAACATGTAGCTTTGTCTCAGAAGTGTCTTTTTGTTATTACCTTATGGAATAAAAAAATATCGAGATATATATCGTATATCGCCATTCAGAAAAAAATATTGAGATATAATTTTTGATCCATATCGCCCAGCCCTAATTCAGACCCTTTATGTGCACCTGCTGATAAGATAAGACTCGTTTACTGGAATTCTGTGGGAAGTGGGAATGACCATAAAGACTGGGTGGCTGTATTTGTTTGGCTTAGCTGTTTGATGCTTGCGGTTAGATGTGAATTTGGATTAGAAAAGTCAATTATATAATCAGTCCATCCATGTGATAAGCTTGTACTCTATAAATTCCGCAATCAACAGTGGCAGTAATTAATCCAGTCTAATAATGCTTTTAACGAGATTTAATTAAACAGATGATAAAGAACAGCATTATACTCAGCAACATAATCCTGCATCACATTATCAGATTAATCAAATACTCTGATCAGCCATAACATTAAAACCACCTCCTTGTTTCTACACTCACTGTCCATTTTATCAGCTCCACCTACCATATAGGAGCACTTTGTAGTTCTACAATTACTGACTGTAGTCCATCTGTTTTTCTACATACTTCTTTAGCCTGCTTTCACTCTGTTCTTCAATGATCAGAACCACCACAGAGCAGGTATCATTTAGGTGGTGGATCATTCTCAGCACTGCAGTGACAATGACATGGTGGTGGTGTGTTAGTGTGTGTTGTGCTGGTATGAGTGGATCAGACACAGCAGCGCCTCACACCTCACTGTCACTGCTGGACTGAGAATAGTCCACCAACCAAAAATATCCAGCCAACAGCGCCCCGTGGGCAGCGTCCTGTGACCACTGATGAAGGTCTAGAAGATGACCGACTCAAACAGCAGCAATAGATGAGCGATCGTCTCTGACTTTACATCTACAAGGTGGACCAACTAGGTAGGAGTGTCTAATAGAGTGGACAGTGAGTGGACTGCTGTGTCTGATCCACTCATACCAGCACAACACACACTAACACACCAGCACCATGTCAGTGTCACTGCAGTGCTGAGAATGATCCATCATCTAAATAATACCTGCTCTGTGGTGGTCCTGTGGGGGTCCTGACCATTGAAGAACAGCATGAAAGGGGGCTAACATATGGTGCTCCATATGGTAAGTGGAGCTGATAAAATGGACACTGAGTGTAGAAACAAGGAGGTGGTTTAATGTTATGGCTGATCGGTGTATATTGCAAGTACTATTCCTGTTTAATGCTCGTCTCCCAGCACTAATGTCTGTCACTTAATAAATAATAGATGCCGGGAATTAAATAGCATTTTGTGTGTGTGTGTGTGTTAATGCAGTTCTGCAATGGAGGAGATCTGGCTGACTATTTACAAGGTAAGCACTTGGATTAAGCGTATCTTAAAACCCTGATATCTCTCAAAGATCATTTACTGTCTTCTCTAAGGCTGCAGTCACATGATACGCCACAAACTATAAAACAAGTAAATTTGCTGCTGTTGGTTTTTACGGCTCGATCAATCAGATTGCACTTTGGCCCATTCGCCATTGACTTTTTCAAAGTGCAGCCAATAATACACAGAGAAATAGAGGATCTGTATGAAGGATCCGTATAATACAACCCCAGACTTGACTTTGGTTTGATTGCAGACAGGATGAACCTGAGATATTTCATGTTTTATCTCCTCAACTTCATTTCATTTATTAATAAACATCCATTCCTGTATTTCAGGCCTGCAACACATTCCAAAAAAAGTTGGGACAGTAAAGCATTCACCACACATTTTCACCACACTTAAAAGACGCTTCGGTGCCATTTAGTGTTTCAGCTTTTATTTTGTCCCATTCTTCCTGCAAACACGTCTTAAGATGTGCAACAGTACGGGGTTGTCGTTGTCGCCATGCCTTTGTAATGTGTGCAGCATGTGGCTTTGCATCGTCTTGTTGAAAAATGCATGGACGTCCCTGGAAAAGACGAAATCAATGTACTTTTCTGCATTAATGCTGCCATCACAGAAGTGTAAATGACCTTTGCCAAGGGCACTGACACAGCCCCAGACCATGACAGACCCTGGCTTTTGGACTTGTTACTGATAACAGTCTGGATGGTCCTTTTCGTCTTTGGTCCGGAGCACACGGCGTCCATTTTTCCCCCCAAAAAAGACCTGGAATGCTGATTCATCTGACCACAATACACGTTTCCACTGTGTGATGGTCCATCCGAGGTGCCTCAGAGCCCAGAGAAGTCGACGCCGCTTCTGGACATGGTTAACAAAAGGCTTCTTTTTTGCACAGTAGTGCTTGACAAAGGTTTGCCAAAGTAATCCCTCACCCATGTGGTTATATCAGCTATTGTTGAGTGGCGGTTCTTGATGCAGTGCCGTCTGAGGGATCGAAGATCACAAGCGTTCAGCTTAAGCTTGCGCCCTTGGTCTTTACTCACTGAAATTCCTCCCGATTCCTTGAATGGTTTAATGATATTATGCACTGTAGAGGGAGAAATATGCAAATCCCTTCCAATCTTTCTTTGAGGTACATTGTTTTAAACATTTCAATCATTTTCTCACACATTTGTTGACAAACTGGAGATCCTCTGATCATCTTTGCTCATCAAAGACTCAGCCTTTCCTGGATGCTGCTTTTGTACCAAACCATGATTACAATCACCTGTTGACATCACCTGTTTGGAATCACATAATTATTCAGGGAACACAGTAAAAAATAAAGAATTTGCTTGTTAAGATGGGCTTCGTCCCTGCACCGGTTAGCCTATTGATCTATGGCTTATCTGTGTTTACATGAAGATATACTGTAAATGCTCTGGTGCACTTTGTGACTGCATGTTATTGGTCTGAAACATGTTTTCATGCTAAAATGAGTCACTAGTAGTCCTAAGTACTGTGTTTTAATGTCTCTGTGTACTCTATCGAGCTTTTAAAGAGATAAATAAAGCAGCTGAACTCTAGCCCTTTGTTCTGTGAAACTGGAGCTATTATCACTGCATAACAGTTGAATTCAGGTGAACGTTCCCACGTCAGACGGCACGGTGCAGCACGTCTCGGCCTCTCACCCTCCCTGCTGTTAATTGTGTAACTGTTCCTCGGTTATACAAGCGCACTCCTTTTGATGTGTACGGTGGGAAGTATCACCATAAGCACTCTAGAAGCTGGATCTATTGTGATAATCGTTGCCGCTGTGTACCGAGTGGATGAATGAAAGCTTCTTAATGGATTAGTGTATTAATGGGGTTTTGTTGTAACAGGGGACAGAGGGTACACTGATATTTGTGTAATCCCACATGGCCTTAATTTTGAAATTCATGCATGGGCAGTGAAGTGTGTGCAAAAGCTTAGCTCCGGTTATGTCTTTGTCTTCACTGAACCCAGTGATTAACCATTGACAGTTCAGGTGGAAATAAATGTTTTTCCTTATATTGGGTGTTTAAATGAATAAGGTCTGGGTTTTGAAGATGGTCTGTCAATTAAGAAAAGATGCACTTAAGTTGTTATTTTTCATTTATTTATTTGTTTTTTATCAAGTAATTTAACTATTATTATTAATAAATAATAATAATAATAAGGATAGACATAAATATTAATAATAGCATAAATAATAAGTTCAGTACTAACAATAATAAAAAGATGAAAATAAATAAATAATGTATAATAATAATAATGATTATTATTAGACAGTATTATAAATATTTATAAGTTTAACAATAACAGTAATGGTAACAATAAATACTTATAATAATAATTATAATAATAATAATAATAGTAATAATAGAAATATTAATAATAAAATATAAACGAATAATAATAATAGATAGAAATAATATTAATAATAATAATTATTAATAGTATTAATAAGTTTAATATAAACAGTAATTATTAGATATAAGTACTCATAATAGACTAAGTAATCATAATAATATTTAAAAAATAATAATAGTAATAGTAGTAATAGCAGTAGTAATAAGAACAGAAAGAAGAAAATATTAATAATCATTATTATAATTATAATAATGATTAGAAAAATATCAATAACAATTAATAGATAAAAATAAATATTCATAATTATAATAAATAATAGTAGTGGTAGTAATAGCAGTAGTAATAATAATTATAATAATAAAAAGATTTAAATCCTAATTTTAAGAAAAATAATAATATTTGATAGAAATCTGTAGTATTATAAATATTAATAAGTTTAATAATCACAGAAATGAATAGATGAAAATAAATATTAATGATGATAAAATAATAATAGTAATAGTAGTAATAACAAGAGTAATAATAATAATAAAGAGAAATAAATATTCATTATAATAATATTGGATAGAAATCAGTAGTATTATAAATACTAATGTTTAATAATAACAATAATAAATAGATTAAAATAAATATTCTTAATAATTAAATAATAGTGGTGGTAGTTGAAATAGCAGTAGTAATAATAATATATAATATAATATCATAATAACTATAATAAAAAGATTAAAATAAATAATAATAATAATGATTATGATTAGATAGAAATCAGTATTATAATAAATAGTAATACGTTTAATATTAACAGTAATTTATAGATAAAAATAAAAATTCATAATAATAATACCAATAATAGAAGTAGTAGTAGTAATATCAGTAGTAATAATAATAATATTAATAATATGTATATGAATATGAATATTATTATTATTAATAATAACAATAATAATAATAATAATAATAAAATAATAATAGATAGAAATCAGTAGTATTATAAATATGAATAAGTTTATTTAACAATAATAATAGATTTAAATCATCATAATAATGAAAATAATACTGGTAGTAGTAGTAATAGCAGTGGTAATAATAATAGTAATAATAATAATCATGGGTAGATTTTTTGGAAATTGGAATGACCAATTCTAAGTACATACCCCAGCTGAGATGTGATATGACCTGAAGTGGGTTATTCATGCAAGAAATCCCCACATGATGTAAATTGTGCAAGACTGAACAGTGGCTACATTCAATGTTGTTGCTGCTTTAGGGTTCAACCAATTATGAAATACAAAAGTTCATGTATTTTCCAGCCTTATTATAAACAATGAATAAATAAATATATGTTTAAATACACAAAGTATCTTTCACAAAATACCTACAAACGTTTCAACGACTTTGGCACTTTTGTGAATATTAATGAACATTCCTGTCATTCTGCTGTTCTAGGTAAGGGCACTTTGCGGGAGGACACCCTGCGGGTCTTTCTGCAGCAGATAGCAGCAGCCATGCGAGTCCTTAACAGCAAGGGCATCATCCACCGGGACCTCAAACCCCAGAACATCCTTCTGTCCTACACTGGCCGCAAGAAATCCAACATCAACGGCATCCGGATTAAAATAGGTAATCGGATACATCTAACAAAGACTGACTGCTATTGCTTTGTATGTACAGATCTTTGTGCCTTTAAAAGTTTTTTTTGTGACAAATATTCCTCAGCTGGTTAGTGTTTCATGTGTGGAGTACACTAAGAGAACGGTACAGGACTGAATGATTCACCCCATGCAATGAGAGGACTTGTTGGGGAATTGTTGCAGGCACGGTTTGTGGCCATTTGCAGAGAATAGACCATTATAACGAAGGGTCCTTGACAGGGCACATGTGTTTACTGGCTGGTTTGATATGTGTAGAAATCATGCGGTTGCCAGATCTCAAGCAAATTAAACATTGTGGGAAGATTTGAAGTCGATGGCAGATGCAACCAGATGCAAAAAGAAAAGATCTTGGTGCCTTTAAAAGTCTGACAGTCACAAATATTCCTAGTTTTTTTATATGTGGAGTACACCAAGAGAACAGTACAGGACTGAATGATTGACCCCATGCAATAAGAAAACTTGGTAGCTGTGCTATTCCAACTGGGAAATGTTGCAGGCACGGTATGTGTCCATTTGTCGCCTTGTTTAGTTTGGCGGTCACAAATATTCCTCAGCTGGCTAGAGTTTCATGTGTGGAGTACACCAAGAGAACAGGACAGGACTGAATGATTGACCCCTGCAATGACAGGACTTGGTAGCTGTGCTATTCCATTTGAGGTTACTGACAGGGCACAGACAAGTTTGACGGTCACAAATATATGTACTCTTGGAGTACACCAAGAGAACAGTACAGGACTGAATGATTGACCCTTGCAATGAGAAAACTTGGTAGCTGTGCTATTCCATCGGGGAAATGTTGCAGGCACGGTTTGTGTCCATTTGTCCCTTTATAGCAAAGGGTTACTGACAGGGCACAGAAAAGTTTGACGGTCACAAATACTCCTCAGCTGGTTTGTTTTGTATGTGTGGAGTACACCAAGAGAACAGTACAGGACTGAATGCTTGACCCTTGCAATGACAGAACTTGGTAGCTGTGCTGTTTTTTTGGTGACATGTTGCAGGCACGATTTGTGTCCGTTTGTCCCCTTGTTTATAAGTGTAGAAATCATGCGGTTGCCAGATCTCAAGCAAATTAAACATTGTAGGAAGATTTCAAGCCACCAATAGAGGACGTATCCTTTGGAAAAAGGGGTTCAATGGGTTTATCACGAGGCACATCAAAGATGTTTACTGTAATTCATCACCTGTCTGTTATAAAATAGCTCTCAGACATTATGGACCGGGCATTCATGTAGCGGAAAACTCCTCTTATCACCCGTTAGTCTATTCCTGGCCCATGCACAATGGTCCATCTCAGTGCCAGGAGCTCGTGTTATGCCAACAATAGCAGAAAAGTGCTAATAATAAGCACAGACACACTGACCTGCACTTGTTTTACAGCTGACTTTGGCTTTGCGCGATATCTACAAAGCAACATGATGGCTGCCACGCTCTGCGGCTCGCCCATGTACATGGTAAGTAAGCCCCCTTTAACCCCCCCCCCCCCCCCCTTTTGTTTTTAAGACTACTATGGTTTAAGTTTTTATTGTGCATCATATCGTAAACTGCATGTTTTACCCTCCAGGCCCCTGAAGTAATAATGTCCCAGAACTACGATGCCAAGGCTGACCTGTGGAGCATCGGGACTGTTATTTACCAGTGTCTCGTGGGGAAGCCACCCTTTCAGGTCAGAGACTTGTTTGATTATACCTGACTAGTACTATGGGAACAGAAACCAAGCACAAAGGGGATGTCGTACAGCATTTGGTAGTATACAGAACACATTAGAACGTTACAAAACTACAAAGGTTTATTTATAAATGGTCTAAAAAATTCTCATTCAGTGTCGTCTTAGTTAACTGCATTTGGAACACATGGTGTTGGTCATTTCTCAATAGGACTGGTCAGCATCAGCTATGATGCTGATAATATAGCAAGTAAAACTGGACAGTGATTATTTTGTAACAAGTACATAAATGGCTCTTTTGATTTAAAAATCTAAGAAAAAACCTTTGAAAGTTAACTTACATATATTGAATCTATCAATAACCTAGTAAAATTAGGTGCTCGGGTGGCGCAGCAGTAAAACACTCTAGCACATCAGAGCTGCCGCCTCGAGCTCACGAGTTCAAGTCTCAAATCTACTTTCGGCAAGTTGGGCACCTGTACGGACAATGATTGTCTTGTCCGTGGGTGGGATTGTCGAATGGGATTCCTCATAAATTATTTAATTATGACCTCTGCTGGCTGAATGATAGCGTCTGCACGGAGACAGGGAATAACGGGGATCAGTGTGCGACTCTGTACGTGATACTGAGCTCCATGTGAACCTGTCTCATGGAGGTGAAAAGATGCAGCCGGCTACTGCACACGTGTTGAAGGGGGGCGTGTGTTAGTTACGGCTCTCCTTAGTCAGGAGTGGAGGTCTTCAGCAGTAGAGAGGAAGCGAAATGCGATAAGTAATTGGATACGACTAGATTGGGAGGAAAATTGAGGGGAAATGCAATTAAAAAACAATAATAATCTAGGTAATTTAATACATTGTTAATAAATATGGCCTAGCAACATTGTAACGTTCGTTTTTATTAAAACACCAAGAATTGTCATTAATAGGCAGTTTGGAAAGACCCCAATGACCATTTGCCATCCCATAATTGCAGTCCAGCTTAATCTCTCTTAACAATTCTTTCTACGTTAGCTTACAATTGTCATAAGTATGTGGCTCAGCAAGCCCAGGCTGTCTGGCTATCCCACACCCAAACATCGTCAAACATGTCTGTATAGACGC
Organism: Trichomycterus rosablanca; assembly: GCF_030014385.1. NCBI lineage: Eukaryota > Metazoa > Chordata > Actinopteri > Siluriformes > Trichomycteridae > Trichomycterus > Trichomycterus rosablanca. The sequence goes on from NC_086007.1 coordinate 20,570,993, forward strand.
CCAACCAGCTGATAGCACTGCTGAGATCCTAACTCCAGATCTCAGCTGTGCTTTCGGTCAGGCAGGCTTATACACAGATATGATTGGCTGTGTGGAACAGCCTATCATTTGAAAGGCGCACTTGTTACTGCTCTCTCAGCGCCGTTTCCGAGGATGTCGGGGTGGCACGTTGGCTAAGTGGGTAGCACTGTCGCCTCACAGCAAGAAGGTCCTGGGTTGGATCCACAGGTGGGGCGGTTCGGGTCCTTTCTGTGGGGGGTTTGCATGTTCTCCCCGTGTCTGCTTGGGTTTCCTCCCACAGTCCGAAGACATGCAGTCTGGTTAATTAGAGATACAAAATCGTCCATGACTGTATTTGACATTAAACTTGTGAAGTGATGAATCTTGTGTAACCAAAGTGTGTAAAACATGACGTTAAAATCCTAATAAATAAATAAATAAATAAATAATATTTTAATGTGCTTTGTTGTCCTTGTAGGCAAACAGTCCACAAGACCTGAGGATGTTCTACGAGAAGAACAAGACCCTGATGCCAAGGTAAAAACTCACATTATTATTATTCACAGTGCAAACAGCCATTACGGCTCCAAAGTTCTACTGTAATACAGCCTCTACTGACTTCATAATATTAAGCACTTCCTTCCTGCTTTCAGTATCCCCAGAGAAACGTCTCCTCCTCTGGCAGATCTGCTGCTGGGCTTGCTGCAGCGCAATCAGAAGGACAGAATTGATTTCGGTCAGGACGGCTTTTTCATTCTGTCACTGTAATAAAGAACGTCTCTCTGTAATAAATCCAGGGTTTGTTTTTACTAATTACACTCTTGTTGCCTCTAACAGACACATTCTTCAGCCATCCCTTCCTGGAGCAACCCCCCAGCATTAAAAAATGTAAGAACCATAATGAATGAATGAATGAATGAATGGCATAACATTATGACCAATGACAGGTGAAGTGAATAACACTGATTATCTCTTCATCACGGCACCTGTTAGTGGGTGGGATATATTAGGCAGCAAGTGAACATTTTATCCTCAAAGTTGATGTGTTAGAAGGAGGAAAATGGGCGAGCGTAATGATTTGATGGCTAGACGACTGGGTCAGAGCATCAGTATCTATCAAAAGTGGTCCAAGAAAGGAACAGTGGTAAACCGACGACGGGGTCATGGGCGGCCAAGGCTCATTGATGCACGTGGGGAGCGAAGGCTGAGCTACTGTAGCTCAGATTGCTGAAGAAGTTAATGCTGGTTCTGATAGAAAGGTGTCAGAATACACCTGTTGCATATGGGGCAGCATAGCCGCAGACCAGTCAGGGTGCCCATGCTGACCCCTGTCCACCACCAAGTATTCTCTGATGGCTGTGGCCTCTTTGAGCAGGATAATGCGCCCTGCTTCAAAGCAAAAATGCTTCAGGAATGGTCCAGATCTCAATCCAATCTGTGCTGGACAAACAAGTCCGATCCATGGAGGCCCAACGTCACAACATACAGGAGTTAAAGGATCTGCTGCTAACATCTTGGTGCCAGATACCACAGCACATTTTCAGGGGTCTAGTGGAGTCCATGTCTCAATGGATCAGGGCTGTTTTGGCAGCAAAAGGGGGACCAACACAATATTAGGAAGGTGGTCATAATGTTATGCCTCATTGTTGTATAATCATATACTGTTCCAAAAGCCAGTCTGGTGCTGATCTGCTAACTAAGCAATCTGTCCTGTTTTACCCCAGCCTGTCCTGTGCCAGTGCCCGCATGCCCCGGCTCGGTCTCGGACAGCACCTGTGGTAGCTCGCCGTCCTGCCGCTTCGTCTCTCCTCCGGTGAGTTCGTCCCTTCAGCCCATGCGAGCTGTAAATGCTAATTAATAGTGCACTCACTGACTGACTGTTTCCGCCCTCCAGTCGTTGCCCGATATGCAGACTTTGCCCGAAGACGTGCTCTCCTCGCCCCCTCTCGGCCCTCCCAACTACCTGCAGCTGTCTAAAGAGTCCGGCGGAAGCACCAGCAGCAAGAACTCCTCGTGCGACACGGATGATTTCGTGCTGGTGCCGCACCTATCGGGGGAACAGTCCTGTGAGTTACCAGGAATTCACACCGGGCGCGACATTCCAATCATGCAACACATTATAAATAATGACTTTCTAATTTTTGGATGGTAGGTATTTTTGGATGCCAATGATCGATGGTGGATCTACAGCCGTGCTTTTGTTCTGGCAATTTGTCTATAATAACAGTATATAACAGTGTAATTAACCACCAGCGACTGGGCGCCATCCAGCGGGCATAATTGGCAGTGCCTGCTAGGGCGGGATGACCGGACTATGTGGATGGGGTCTTCAAGCACTGTGCAGAGTCAAACACGTACAGAATGAAGCCTGGCATCATCTTGCTGAAATACCTTGATGGTAGCATGTGTCTCCAAAATCCCAGTACACGTCAATGTGCGTCAATGGTACTGGGCACTGATGCATCCCCATACCATAACAGATGTTGGCTGTTGCGTCTTTCACTGATACCAGTCTGGTTGGTCGAACACATTGAACAGTGGTTTTGCCCTACATGTTCTCTCCAGATTCTTTGAATCTTTTTACAATATTATGGACAGTAGATGGTGATCTTGCTTGAAATGTTCTTTTTGAACTGATTGGTGATTCTCTCACAAAAGTTTGGCACGAAGTAGTGAACCACGACCCATCATTGCTCATAAAGACTGATTCTTTGGTGGATCCTTTTGTTATTCCCAATCATGACTCCCTCACCTGTTACCATGTGGAACACTGTACCTTAAATATTCTACAGTATAAACTTCTCTCACTTGTTTGCCCATGTCCCAACATTTCTGGAGTGTGTTGCAGGCATAAAATTCTTTCTCATTGCATGGAAATGGGGTTTGTTTAAACAACAGCTGGATGTAAACTCTTGATTTCAACTGTCACAACTGCCAGCTCTGTTGAGAGTTATTTACTCTTGTGCTTTTCAGATGACCTGCCGATGGGGGCCACCGGGCGCAGATTGTCCAGCGAGTTTCTGCTGTGTGGAGGGTACGTTACCGCTAATAAATTACTGTCAGACATGGTAACATTATCTCTTCATCACCGCACCTGTTAGTAGGTGGGATATATTAGGCAGCAAGTGAACATTTTATCCTCAAAGTTGATGTGTTAGAAGGAGGAAAAACGGGCAAGCGTAAGGATGGTGATGGCTAGACGACTGGGTGCAGCTCTTGTGGGGTGTTCCCGCTCTGCAGTGGTCAGTATCTATCAAAAGTGGTCCAAGGAGGGAACAGTGCTAACCCAGCGACAGGGTCATGGGCGGCCAAGGCTCATCGATGCACGTGGGGAGCGAAGGCTGGCCCGTGTGGTTCGATCCAACAGACGAGCTACTGTAGCTCAAACTGCTGAAGAAGTTAAAGCTGGTTCTGATAGAAAGGTGTCAGAATACACAGTGCATCACAGTTTGTTGTGTATGGGGCTGCATAGCCACAGACCAGTCAGGGTGCCCATGCTGAGCCCTGTATACTTCCGAAAGCGCCAACAATGGGCACGTGAGCATTGGAACTGGACCACGGAGCAATGGAAGAAGGTGGTCTGGTGTAATGAATTACGTTTTCTTTCACATCACGTGGATGGCCGGGTGCATGTGCGTCTCTTACCTGGGGAACACATGGCACCAGGATGCACTATGGGAAGAAGGCAAGCCGGCGGAGGCAGTGTGATGCAGGGAAACCTTGGGTCCTGCCATCCATGTGGATGTTACTTTGACACGTACTACCTACCTAAGCATTGTTGCAGACCATGTACGTCCTTTCATGGAAACGGTATTCCCTGATGGGTGTGGCCTCTTTCAGCAGGATAATGCGCCCTGCCACAAAGCAAAAATGCTTCAGGAATGGTTTGAGGAGCACAACAACGTGCTCCAAATTCCCCAGATCTCAATCCAATCGAGCATCTGTGGGATGTGCTGGACAAACAAGTCCGATCCATGGAGGCCCCACCTCGCAACTTAGAGGAGTTAAAGGATCTGCTGGTAACATCTTGGTGCCAGATAGATACCCCAGCACACCTTTAGGGGTCTAGTGGAGTCCATGTCTTGATGCCTCGGGACCAACACAATATTAGGAAGATGGTCATAACGTTATGTCTGATCGGTAAGTGAGAGTGTGATTTCACCTCTGTTGCTCACCTCTAGTGTCAGCAGAACTGGCTTCACACCGTTAGTCATGAATGAGTTATTTTTGGTGCGCTAAATCAGGAAAACTCACTCAGGTGACTGAATCTTGTGTCACATGGTGGACAGCATTGGAAAAACTATATCGGGTTGTGAGGATTGCTTATAGGAAAAAATTTAGCACAGTTGTTTAGATGGTTTCCTTTAGTGCTAGATCTACACTGATCAGCCATAACATTAAAACCACCTTCTTGTTTCTACACTCTACACTCACTGTCCATTTTATCAGCTCCACTTTTCATATAGAAGCACTTTGTAGTTCTACAATTACTGACTGTAGCCCACCTGTTTCTCTGCATGCTTTGTTAGCCCCCTTTCATGCTGTTCTTCAATGGTCAGGACCCCCACAGGACCACCACAGAGCAGGTATTATTTAGGTGGTGGATCATTCTCAGCACTGCAGTGACACTGACATGGTGGTGGTGTGTTAGTGTGGTATGAGTGGATCAGACACAGCAGCACTGCTGGAGTTTTTAAACACCTCACTGTCACTGCTGGACTGAGAATAGTCCACCAACCAAAAACATCCAGCCACTGATGACTGATGAAGGTCTAGAAGATGACCAAGTCAAACAGCAGCAATAGATGAGCGATCGTCTCTAAATTTACATCTCCAGCTAGGTAGGTGTGTCTAATAGAGTGGACAGTGAGTGGACACGGTATTTAAAAACTCCAGCAGCGCTGCTGTGTCTGATCCACTCATACCAGCACAACACACACTAACACACCACCACCATGTCAGTGTCACCGCAGTGCTGAGAATGATCCACCACCTAAATAATACCTACTCTGTGGGGGTCCTGACCATTGAAGAACAGGGTGAAAGCAGGCCCAAAGGTATGTAAAGAAATACATGGACTACAGTCAGTAATTGTAGAACTACAAAGTGCTCCTATATGGTAAGTGGAGCTGATAAAATGGACAGTGAGTGTAGAAACAAGGAGGTGGTTTTAATATTATGGCTGATCGGTGTAAAAATAGACAGACTGCATTATACTGAATTGACTTTATGGCTTTTAAATGTGTTTCTGAGCTCATTATTCAGCTCATAAACTCGTACTTTCTATTTTTATCTGGCTGTTATTTATAACCACTGAATTATGAGTAACCGGCACAAACACAGACGGCTGTTATGATGTAATTCCCACTTTCAAGAAGTGGAAAGTAAACACATCAGTCTATCACGGAGATCCGGCCATCCCTCTTCCAGCATAAACGTGTGAAAATAAATGTCACATGATTCTGTTTTGCAACTCAGTTTTGCACACGGTGCATAGATTCTCAAAACGTACCCCGATGAGGCATAACATTATGACCACCTTCCTAATATTGTGTTGGTCCCCGTTTTGCTGCCAGGACAGTAGAATTCTCAGCACTGCAGTGACACTGACATGGTGGTGGTGTGTTAAACATCTCACTGTCACTGCTGGACTGGGAATAGTCCCACCAACCAAAAATATCCAGCCAACAGCGCCCCGTGGGCAGCGTCCTGTGACCACTGATGAAGGTCTAGAAGATGACCAACTCAAACAGCAGCAAAAGATGAGCGATCGTCTCTGACTTTACATCTCCAGCTGGGTAGGAGTGTCTAGTAGAGTGGACAGTGAGTGGACACGGTATTTAAAAACTCCAGCAGCATTGCTGTGTCTTATCCACTCATACCAGCACAACACACACTAACACACCACCACCATGTCATTGTCACTGCAGTGCTGAGAATGATCCACCACCTAAATAATACCTGATCTGTGGGGGTCCTGACCATTGAAGAACAGGGTGAAAGCAGGCCCAAAGGTGTGTAAAGAAATACATGGACTACAGTCAGTAATTGTAGAACTACAAAGTGCTTCTATATGGTAAGTGGAGCTGATAAAATGGACAGTGAGTGTAGAAACAAGGAGGTGGTTTTTTACATAAGCCTAAAATATATGCAGGCCCATAAAACACATTAAAAGGTTTCCCATACATCCTTGTGGAAAAAAATACCTTAAAACTCAACACCTTTTAAACTCCACTCCACTCCCAGGGTACCGTTGTATTTTTCCATGCTCCTCTTGCCCTTGTAGCTGCTTTTTACCCCTATGTTGTTTAACTCTAACCTAAGACACACTCAGTGTTAACGCGACTGAGGCGGCTAAGCAGCGGGTCACGCTGCATTTTTCATGCTATTCATGTGTGAACTGTAGCGCAATACTTTGGCCATGTGCCAGGTCCTCCAGGAGAGCCGTTCGCTTTTCCTGGAGCTCTGCAGCGCTGCCCTACACAGTTTTCCCATCTGCTGCTCTCTGACTCACAGTGTTTTTGTTCTGTGTGTGGATTGCTGAACATGTGATTCGCAGGAGTGGTACGCAAAAATCAGACAGTAGCGTGGGATACTGAAAACGTATGCACAGGAACTAGCCTTTGATGAAAGAATCTGTGATGGTGGACAAATAATGGTGTTAGAAAGAGTTTAGAAACATCATTTTATGTATAATTTACTATACAGTGGGACCTCGATTTAACGGACCTTCATTTGACGGATTTCGGATTTAACGGCGCATGGAGGCTCACTTTGTTCTCGCCTTTTTTCTTCGTTTCTAGTGCTTAGTTATGCACCAGCACTTCTCCAGTAGCCACCAGCAGTGCTTCAGACTCAGAATAATAGATACTCTGGGATTATACACCGATCAGCCATAACATTAAAACCACCTCCTTGTTTCTATTGTCCATTTTATCAGCTCCACTTACCATAAAGAAGCACTTTGTAGTTCTACAGTTACTGACTGTAGTCCATCTGTTTCTCTGCATGCTTTGTTAGCCCCCTTTCATGCTGTTCTTCAATGGTCAGGACCCCCACAGGACCACCACAGAGCAGATATTATTTAGGTGGTGGATCATTCTCAGCACTGCAGTGACACTGACATGGTGGTGGTGTGTTAGTGTGTGTTGTGCTGGTATGAGTGGATCAGACACAGCAGCACTGCTGGAGTTTTTAAACACCTCACTGTCACTGCTGGACTGAGAATAGTCCACCAACCAAAAAGCCCAGTGGGCACTGTTTTGTGACCACTGATGAACCAACTCAAACAACAGCAATAGATGAGCGATCATCTCTGACTTTACATCTGCAAGGTGGACCAACTAGGTAGGAGTGTCTAATAGAGTGGACAGTGAGTGGACACGGTATTAAAAACTCCAGCAGCGCTGCTGTGTCTGATCCACTCATACCAGCACAACACACACTAACACACCACCACCATGTCAGTGTCACTGCAGAGCTGAGAATGACCCACTATCTAAATAATACCTGTCCATTGAAGAACAGCATGAAAGGGGGCTAACAAAGTATGTAGAGAAACAGATGGACTACAGTCAGTAATTGTAGAACTACAAAGTGCTTCTAAATGGTAAGTGTAGAAACAAGGAGGTGGTTTTAATGTCATGGCTGATCAGTGTATGTCTGTATACCCTCCATCTGATAACATATTTGCTTTATACCTCTCCCTTTCCTCAAAACAAGCTCTAAATATATGCACCGACCCCTCCTGTAGGTGACCCGCTCATGACTTTTGCCCTTAGACATTTTGTCCCCTGCAGAAAACAAATGCAAATGAGCTTTTCGTCAAAGTGGGAGTTCTTGGCACCTGCCATTGGTTAAGAAGCTTAACCCACATTTGACTGAGCCAGCCTCCGCTTGGCTCCTTTTGCTCCGATTGGCTGAAGCTGCATGTGCTCACATGGTTTCTCATCCCTCTCGAGTTCATTCAGGTCCCTCAAACAGGAAGAGGTGTTTCATAATCGAGCCACTGTAAACAAGCTGTGAAACAAAGAACTCTGAAGAGCTCTGTGCTCTGCTGCTACTTTTTAAAAGGCATTAAGGGTGTTAGCATAATGGTTCAGCAGGTTCTGACACATGCCGAACGGATCGCTGCATATTTTCTCTGATGCGTCCAGGCATCCGCAGCCCTCGTTGAGCCAGATGGTTTCCCCCAGGGCCGAGACGACGCCGATCCCGGTGCCCACTCAAGTACGCAACTACCAGAGGATCAAGCAGAACCTCTCCAGCAGCCCGAGCAACACGCTCTACGGCTCTCCAAGGTAAAAAATGCTAGAACAAATGCTCTGACAGTTCATTAAATCATTTAAAAAGTTGTAGTTTTTTGATACCTAAGTTTTCAACATTTAGGGTGTGAATGAGTACCATGCTCCCCTTATTGTACAGCATCTTTGTCCGATAGCAGCGCATTACACCCAAAAGTCACATCCGAGGAGGGTATATTTGCCTGACACGCTCCCTCCGACGCATGCACTGTCCACCGACCCCTTCTTATTCGCCCATAATATGGTGGTTTTGCATGCGAGACCAGTCCTGCGCATGGAGAGTCACTCATTCCTCTGCGTTCTCTGTGTTCCTACACTTCTGTAGGCGCCTCGGCCTACTAACCAGGGTCCTTACACAGCATCGAAGACCCTACTCCCTTTTCAGTCCGGTCTTTTCCCACCCAGCAGACTAGTGGCCGATTTTGTCTGCTGCAGGCACTGTCAATTGTGCCTGCTAGTGGGTGCCCAGATTCAAACACGGAGAAAAATGGCCCTGGTCAGGGTCGTGGTGTGTCTAGTTTCCTGGATGGGAGGAATACACCACGTACAGGCCGCCAATCAATTGCTGGGCTTCGGTCTATTATGCCAGCCCACCACCACATCTAGCGTCTGGGTTTGAATCTCAGCAGGTGCAATCGACCACCCGGGCACCTACACATACATGATTGGCTGTCTAAGGGTGGGTTGAATTGCTGAAGCCCTGCTGAAGTCCTGCAATAAGTGTTAAAGAACTTAGTGCACTTATTTGACATACTGTTTGGTGCGTATGTATACAATTTGGGACACAGCCAGAATAATGAATGTTCTGATTTATTCATGCACTTCTGAGTGTGCTATCATTGGATGAAAGGTATATAATACAATTATTGTTATTCTCAGTTGTAGCCTATCGATTAAGGTACTGGACTAGTAATCGAAAGGTCGCTGGTTCAAGCCCCACGACTGCCAGGTTGCCACAAATGTAGATGTCAATTCTCAGATTCATATATTGGCCCAAGGGCATTGCTAGATTTCATGTTTGCCAGCTCCTATCCACCCAGACATCCCAAGTTGCAAAAACTCATTTCAGGGACGTACCCCTGGACCTCGACCCCAACCCCTAAGCCCAAAAAAAACCTCTTACACGCACCAAAGGATATGG